>NW_026596069.1:14657679-14673200 GCF_907164565.1 Psammomys obesus
GATAGATAGATAGATAGATAGATAGATAGATAGATAGATAGATAGATGAATGGATAGACAGCCAGATGGGGCCATTGCTAGGAAATTTGGAAGAGGAAACTTCCAGACTCTATGACTATTCCATTCCTTCTCTGAATCGTCTTGCCCCTCATTCACCCTGTCTGTGTAGCCACTGACCATGTCTGTCTGATGCAGTATTTACTGTGGTTTGTTAGGAATTGGTGGTTTCCACCTGAACTGAAGCTCTGTTGGTCTTCACCCTCATGTAAAAAAGCCCTCCTACTTGCCCATTTCTTTACCTTTCTGTGGTGACTAGGATGGACTTACAAATTACTGTTCTTACTTTTGATAATGCTCAAATCAATGACCACATGCCTGGGCAACATGCTTCCAGGGTTCTTGTAGAACATGCCTGCTGCCTGACCTCAGCAGCAGGGATTCCTTCAGTCAGCAGACTGCTTCAGGAGGAGGAATAGCAGCACCAGGCCTCACTTTGTGGTCTCTGTAAATGGAGTTTCATGACTTTGCTCAGTGCACAGTCTGGGCAGTCACACATATCAAAGACAATGATGAAGGCCTATCCTCCTCCTCCTCCTCCTCCTCCTCCTCCTCCTTCTCCTCCTCCTCCTCCTCCTCCTTCTTCCTCTTCATCGTCTTCTTCCTTCTTTCTTTTTTCTTCTTTCTTTTTCTGATTTTGTTTTGAGATGGAGCCTAACTGTATAGCCCAGGCTAGCCTCTAAGTTGGGATCCTCCTGCTTCAGCCTGGGATTTCAGGTCATATGCCACCAAGTCTGGTTCCAAACCTAACATTGTTAAGAAGTTCTGATTATGAAATCTTCCATGTTCTGTGTCAAAGATTTTCATGAAATTTCTCATGTGAAAAGAAAAAAATATATATACAACATTGAAAGGAACCAAATGTTTCCTGAAGTCTGCACTCTGGGGTAGCAACCATAAGACAGTCCTTATGCTGACTTCTGAGATGGTTCAACATGCTTTGGATAAATAAAGACTTCTTTTGGAAACAGAGCTCTTTTGGTACAACAGTCAGTTCTGAGAGAATGTGTGCAGTCAGCACTGTGTGTTTTGCTAACAGTAGAGAAAGAGCTCTGAAAAGCTGCAGTTGTGTTCAAAAAGAGGTGGCTACTTTTGTGTAAGTGCATTCAAAAAGCATAGCAGATAAACTTTATCTTAACGTTCTATATTCTCATCACTATCCTATGGGCAAAGGTTTCCTAGGAAATGTGCAACTCAGAACTCAGTTTTTCAGCATTCTGCATTCTTAGAACAACTGACTCGAAATTCAGAGCTGCTCAGTCATCCTTACACCTCGTCTACCCTGACTTATCCAACCGAGCACATCTGTCTTTAAAGCTTTTAAATGCCTTCCTATGGCTTAATTCCAGCCAAGGGTTCCCAAGGATGAATGATTTCCATTTCACAGTGTATATGGCCGTTTATCAAATGCATTTTGTCTTTGCAGCTCAGAGTCATTATTAGTCCAACAGACTCAAATTATTACCCCTCAAGCATATCCCGCTTGTGTGACCCATCCCACCCAGGGCCTTAAATCTAATTTAATATTCATAATTTGACATCTGTTTTCTTTAAATTGAATCCAGACAGCGTCACACAAAGACCTGGCTATGTCATACCACCTGAAATTATGTTCATCATCTCATGCTTTAAGACCCTGTATAATGGAGATTTCCTGAGACTATGTTGTGGAGATTGTCATAGATCTAACTTTTTGGTTTGGTTTGGTTTGGTTTGGTTTTTATTTTTTGAGGCAGGGTCTCTCTCCATAACTCTGGCTATCCTCGAACTCACTGTATAGACCAGGCTGGCCTTGGTCTCACAGAGATCCACCTGCCTCTCTGTCTTCCAGGTATTGGACTTAAAGGTGTGCACCACCACATCTAGGCTCTATATCTAACTTTGTAAACACTTCAGCACATGAGGCCTTCCTTTGAAGCAAGGGATTCTTCTTGCTTACCTCTCAAGAAAAATATCAACTTGGCATGGTAACCCATGTCTGTAACTCTAGCACAAGGAAGGCTGAATAAGAAGTTCATGTGTTCAAAGTGAACCTGGTCATATATAGCAACTGAACAGCATAATGAGACCCTGTTTCTAAATACCAGTTACTACCAAAACAGAAAAGTGTACCAAGACACAGCTTTAAGAAAGCAAAGAGGTGATCCTGGCTCTGATGGGCAAGGCCTATAGTACTAGCTACCAGGAGACTTGGGTACAGACTGAGTTTAAGGCCAGCCTGGGCTAACTTACTGAGCCTCTATCTCAAAGTACAAGGTAAATAGAAGGCTGGGGGTATAGCCCCGTAGTGGAGTGCTTGTTTAGCATTTGTGATGCCCTAGCTTCAGTCCCAGTACAGACAGGAAGGAAGAGCGGAAGGAATGGAAAAGAAAGGGAGAGGAGAAACAGATCAGATGTGAGATGCCTCTGTGCCTGTGCTCTGCCACCTTGGCAGGTAGAGCAGACCTGAGTGTATTAATGAGAATGTAAATCCCTCCGTGAACCACTCGATGTCCTCATAAATAACAGATTGCTCCTGGGACATAAGCATCTGAGATAAACTCCAGCCATGTTGGCTTCTATTTTTAAATTCCCACCCTCCTGTAAATCCGGTCAATCTCTAACAAGCTAGGATGGTTCAGGACCTTCTCTCTGAGCTGCTCCCTGTGTAGAAAGAAGGCATGCTTGCACACACGTCTGGTAGACCCGCTTGCACGGTCTGCACAGCCCTTATTCAGCAAAGCACGTGGGCTTACGTGGCAGTGCCTGTTTTTGCAGATGTGACTTGTACAGTGTCTAGCTCTCGACAAAATTATTATAGTATGCTAACTAATATAACCTTGAATCATAATTACTGAACAAAAGGAAATGTTGAAACAAGTAATTTCATTCTCCTGAGCTACAAGTTTAATTAACATGAATCATATGTTCACAAAAAGTAACCGTTCACAAAGTGTCGAACCACACTTTGTATACCTTCTCTGTCAGGAGGGGAAAGCCTTGACAAAAATGGAAAGTAATAAACTTTCCTCTGAAAAGTCCTGAGAACTGACATAATAGGCCAAGAAACATTTATCTCAGCCAGCCTGGCCATTCATAATTATTAGACATCAAACAAGCAAGCAGCATCCATGATTGAATTGCTTGGCCACAGTTAACAAGCAAACTGTAGTTAATGCTTATAGTTTTTTCTAGGCTGCTGACTCAGCCTTTTATTGCCTCACATGACATTTATAACAAACCTGCCAAGATAGTTCTCTCTTTACTTGCATTTCTGAAAAATGCAAATGAGATCCTGGGATGTTAAGTCTCTGGCGATGTTACACATGACCAATAATTGTG
This sequence comes from Psammomys obesus, assembly GCF_907164565.1. Taxonomy (NCBI): domain Eukaryota; kingdom Metazoa; phylum Chordata; class Mammalia; order Rodentia; family Muridae; genus Psammomys; species Psammomys obesus. The sequence goes on from NW_026596069.1 coordinate 14,661,058, forward strand.
ATTTAAAGCTAGGATATGTGACTCTAGGCCTTCTCTCACTATGATCTCTTGGAAAGCTCTAGAAGGCATTTTCTGTGTGAAAATGATGGATAGGTGAGCAGTCCCACCTATCCATCCTAGCAAAGAGAGACGTGTTAGAAGTAGCTAGTACTTTGGCTTCCCCAGCGCTCAACCAATGTTCTGATTCCAGAAGAAAAGTAAGTAGATAATGTCCCTGTCTACCTTTTCACTGTCATCAGTGGCTATAGCCTGATCTCTGCATTAATAATTACCAAGGAGAGTGTCTAAGAACTGGGGCCAGTGGAATGGACTCTGTTGTTATGCTTAGAGTCCTGGCCATTGCTGGAGGCCTGGAAAAAGATCGGCTGCCTAGCAGCAGAGGAGATGGGAGATCCTCAGCATGGGATTCTTGAGGAATGGAATTGGAAAAGCTAAATGGTAATGGAGTTAGCAGCGAGTGGGCAGTGAAGACAGCAAGTGTGGACTGATTGTTTTCATCAAGACTTTTGTATTAAAGGGCAACAAGAGGGCATAGGAATGAAAAGCTTTTAATATTCCATTTTCAGAGAATAATGCTGTCTGAAGACTCAGACCGGGCTAAGTGGAATAATTCAAGAGAGAGAAAGGTACTAAGTAATGCAGTCTCTGCAAGGAAGGGATCCTTTCTGCATACCTCAGAGTCATGCCGACACTCCTAACAAAACCCAGAGTGACAAAGGAAAAGTGAACAGATTCTTCTCTCTAGTTTTGCATGACCCCATAGCCTTCAAGCCAAAGATACAGAGGCTGGGAAGACTGTCCACTTTCATAGTTGGATTCAGGATAGATGTAACTGTCCCACAGTGTACAGGCTGGGAGGGAGATCCTGCAAGGTCTAGCTGTTTTTAACTCTTGGCATTTCTGGGTGGCCTGTCTTCTTCCCAGGAGGAGGGCAGGACTCCTGCTAGAATGAGGCATACAAGCCAGAGTCACACAAGGTAGAGGACTATAGCCAGATCCTATGCGGAGAAGCTTATAGTTACTTACAGGGTTTCTGTGGGGCATTCGAGAAGAGGGAAAGTGCAGTTCTCAGTTCCTGAGTCATGGCCTGAAGGGAAACCAGGTGTGAGGGGGGGAGGAAAACTTAATAAAAGCTGCTCCCACCTCTTCTCTGACTCTTCAGTTCAAACACCAGCACGCCAACGCCCACTGTTGATATGCCTCCAGACACTCCCTCTACCCCATTTTACTTCCATGTGGTCAGAGAGATATGCACACTCAACTCAAACCAAGAATGAAATATTACATAAATACCCACTTTCCTGGAAGACTAAATTGAAGGTTGCCACCAATCCTTGGTACAGCTTCAACATGGCTAATCCACTTCCCATTGCTTCAGATAATAACCCATGGTTCACTGAAGGTGGGCCTGACTTCAGTTCCTGCTCCTCAGCAGCAGTAATGCTGACTCCGGGAAATGTGATGGCATAATGCTCTGCTGATTTTGTTAGGTGTGATCTTACCAGCCTGATTACTATAGGAATTACCCTTATTTTTTTTTAAGATACTATTATTAAAAGATATCTGATTTTGAAACAGATATATGAAATGTTTTTTAATGGACGATATGGAAAGAGACTATGAGCCAATACCGTCACAATTATTTGGCATCATACAATGTGACTTTTCTGGATGGTTCTATGAATACTAATAAAATAGCTTTAATAAAAACTGTAAAAGTCTCTTAGTTGCTATTTTCCCATCTCAGCTTGTTTAGTCTTAAATACCCTGTGAGTTGTCTTCTACATCTGCACACAGAAACTCTAGGATCAAAAGAAATTCACTTCTAACAAAAAGCATAAGTGGCACGTGGGGTTCAGGACAGGGGTGGCATACAGGGCTCAGAACTCCTAGGCTGTTGCTCTCAGTCTCTTCTACTTGTGTCCAGGTACTCAGTGGAAAGTGGGTGCTGGAGGGGCTGAGTTCAGTTGCAGTCTGATGTAACCTATGAGATAATGTGATCAATACGGGCGGAAAGTTTGAAACACCGCCTGTGACCACACTGTTAATGGAGTGTTTATAGCCCGGGTGGGAACATGCGCATCTCACTTCGTAATTTGATTTCCATGTTGGATTTGTACCTCTGGTCTTTTCAAAGGTTCCCTTTTAGCTGCTAGGAGTAAATTTAAGCTTTTTCTCACTGTAGAAAACAGACCTTCCAAACCAATTACCCTGCTAGTAAAACTTCCTGAAGCCACTTGATGCAGTTTCTTGGGATTACTGCCTTTATGACTCACCACCCGGGAAGTTGAGTGCTGGCTCTCTCTGAAGACTGACCCTTCTGATAGTTGTCAGTAGACACGGAACAACAACAAGCCAAGCATAGCATGCTCACTTCTGCCATGTGATGCAAGAGGAGGGATGATTCAGACCCTGCCATATTAGCTTTCAGCAGGGTGTGCGTGACGCAGAGCCTCCAGCTTGTCAGTGCACGTTTAGAGAACATCCTGGAGTCTGACCCTCGGTGACTCAAGCCAACAAGTGAGTGTATGGCAAGCAAAACAAACACGGAGTTTTTATCTACGGACATTCAAAACCGCTGTTGGGAAATGAAACACGGTGGGAAGTAGGCCTATGACCTGTTCTAGTTCTTCACCGGAGTTTCCACCCTTGGATTCAGGTGGTACTTCTAGGAGTCCTGGATTCACACAGTTTCACCATCTCTGCTTTTGTCTCTTTGTAACCGGACACCTTGTGTGAGCCCTGCTTCCACCTGGATTTCCTCCTTGCCCCCAAAGTTCCCTCACACTCTGTCTTCTTAGTGCCACTTTCTCAGTTCTGCCACAAGCCAGCCAATATGTCACCTTCTCCAGAAGCCCTACTTTCTTTCTCGTTGGGGATTCTATGTACATGTCAGGTCACTTTTGCTCTGGCTGTCGTAACTACTGGCCAGACTTTTCCAGTGTCGTCTTCCATGTGAATACAGACTTCATCCAATGCTGACTCTCAGGTCCCCCACAAAGCTGACATAGCTCATACAGGTTTGGTCATGTCTTGCTGTCTTCTGCTTCTGGTACAGAGGACTCACACATCCCAGCCACTGTCTGACCGCAGCCCTCCCTCAGATGATGTTGTCCTCATGCACCCTCTCCCAGTCTTCCACACACTGGGGGACTGTCTTTCTCCTTCCCTCCCCTTCAGAATTCCTGCAGCAGTTTGTGTAGGACTTCTACAAAGCCAGGACTTCTCTGGCTCCTACTCTATTTCGGGGTTTTGTTTGTTTGTCTGAGACAGGGTCTCACTACATAACTCTGGCTGTCCTGAAACCCACTATGTAAACCAGGCTGGCCTTGAATCACAGAGATCTACCTGCCTCTGCCTCCTAGAGGTTTAAAGGTGTGCACCACTCTACCCAGCTTATTCTCTCATTTCTAATTGCTCCTGTATGTATTGCATGGTCCAGCGTCTAGCGGACACCTGGGTAGTATAAGGGTTCAGTGAATTAATTTAGCCAAATGGAGCTGATTCACCTTTTAGAAATAAGCCTTCTGTCAGCAACTTCCCAAAGGTTCCCTGAAACAGGCAAAGGCAGCTTCACGCTGACACTGACAGGCAGGCAGGGGCACTCAGGAGTACTGTATCAGGTCTGCTAGCCAGCTTCTGTTAAACCATTGAGCAAGGAGTAGTGCTTTGCTCCAGAAGTACGGATGAGGGCTGTCAACAAGCACAAGCAGAAGAGGCAGAGCCACTGGTTTGAACTAAGCTTTGGGATGTGACAATGGTGAAGATAACATCTGTGGTTTGTAAGGTAGAGGGGAGGAGGTATTTGCAGGTAGGGCTAAGAAGTTAGTCGGAACACAAGCAAGCTTTGAATTGGGCAGACCAATAAGAGGTGCAGTTTCTGCACCCTGGGCAGAACTGGGCTCTTAGGAAGACAATGGAGAACAAGCTCCCACTCATTTCCAAGTGAGTGAGATGGGTCAGGAGTGGACAAGGCAACACTAATGATAGGTAGGAAGTCACTGAAATAAACCCAAAGTTCGTAAAGCCCTAGACCAGGTGGGGTGGAGATGGAGGTGAGAGTTGATATCTGGATATAAGGATGTGGGAGAGAGAGATGAACCTAAGAAAATAAATAATTGCCTAAGTTTTAAAGACAGAGGTCAACCAGCCAGCCTTTCTTTCTTTTCTTTCTTTTTCTTTCTTCCTCTTTCCTTCCTACTAAGCACACACACTTGCTATATTACTATATACTATATTACTATACACTTCTTCACAATGTCCTTAGTTTATGTCTTTGCCATTTCTATGTCTACATTAGTTTCTATCTATGTCACTGTCTTTGTTGCTGAAAGCTTTTCAGCTTAAAATAAATGTTGATAGGCCAACAAGATGGCTCAGTGAATAAAAGCACTCGCTACCAAGTCTGACAAGCTGAGTTTGGTCCCTGGAACCCGAGTGGTAAAAGGAGAAAACTGACTCCCACAAGTTGTCCTCCAACCTCCACACGTATGCCATGGTATATGCACACCCACACATCCACATATATGCATACACATATGTAAATAAATAAATGTAAGAATTTTAAAGAAAGTTTGGCAACAAGATAAAATCTTTCAATAATATCATTAAATGTGGTTTAAAATCTAATAGGATTAATCTAGTAATATTAATTGTTATTAAGTTTTCATTCATACAGTGAGACTTTGTTTTAAAACAGAGTGATATCTGAAGAAGCCAGGGGCCTGTGGTCCAAGTTTCTCATGATCTCAGACACTAGAACCTGGACTAGAAAGCACACACTTATCTTGTCATTCTTGGGTCCTGTGTGTGGCAGCTAAATCTTCTCCATAGAAATATTTTCTTTCAGTGAAGGGTCATATATTAAAGGGGAAGGGAGTATGTATAAAACTCTCATCTTCTGAAGATTAACCTATAAATATTTGATAGTTTTACTTATATTTGATACTTACTTCTTAACTGCATCCTATAGGAATTCCTCATTCTATGTGTCAAAATCCAGGACAGTGCTGAACTGCAGGAGTTATTATGGTCACTTAATTTTCAATACAGTGATTAAACATTCTCAGTGAAGGAGAATATATATCGTAGGTTAACTTACTACACTCAAAATATCTGTCAAGGGGTCTGAGGATAGCTCAGACCTAAATTAGATCCCCAGATCCCTGGATAAAAAACAACTTGAAACACCAATACCACCCTCCCCCAGAAGAAAAACAAACAGCTATGATGATCCACACTTGTACTCTTGGTGCTGAGGAGCCAGGGTCTCTCTAATCCTGAGCTTGCCAGTCAGCCTGTTGAACCGACTTGGCAAGCACCAGGCCAGTGAGAGATCCGGTTCCAAAAACCAATGTGTAGGTAGCACCTAAAGAATGAACAACAGGCAAGATTTTCCTCCGGCCTCCAGAGACACATGCACACAGATGCACTCACAGACACACACCTGAACATACACACACAACAAAAATGTGTTGTCAGAGTTCTTAAGGACACTATCAGTCTTTATTTAAGGAAAGAATGATTGTTTTGGGTCTTTGACATAGGCCAGCAGTTCTAATTCAGATTTAAAGTTGCATCTACTTTCCCACCCTGGGAACATCGCCACATGTCTTGGACACATTTCAGTTGTTGTCGAGAGAGGAAAGCAGCTACTAAAATCTGGCGGAGAAGCCAAAGATGCTGGTGACATCCTATGGTCCTCCCATGCTTTGGCCAGCTGCTGTAGGCTAGGATGCCCTAGCCACCGACATTAGCAGTGCTCCAGGAGAAACACCCCGATGATCCTCCTGGTCATCATCATCCATTTTACATTCTGCCATGTAACAAAATCCCCCGCTCTTCAGATGCAGGCTGCCAAGCAGACATCGTCTGGAAAACCAATGTCAGAGTTGATTTCTAAAACAACCAGGTGCTGCTCAGACCAGAAAGAAAAGAAAAAAACCTAGTTTAATAGATTGTGAGTTCATGTTACTTTCCATACACTCTGACAGAGACTGACAGCAGCCAAGTGTGTCACTGCAAAAAAATTCAGGGGGCTGTGGTGGAGCAATTCCTTCCGCTGCAAAGCTTTGTGTACCATCCAGCAAACTGTCCTTAACTTTTCCCACTAGACCTTCTTCCTTTATTTACCAAAGGCAGGGTGGGGGTGGGGGTGGGGGATGGAGGTGGTGTTCCTATAAATGCCTGGCTTTCACAAGAATGAAAACACAGCAAACCAGAGCTACCTGTTTCAGAGGGTAGGGGCCACCTACCTGACATGAGTCTCTAAGTGCAACAGGAAGAAGTTAACATGTTTTCTGTAGGAAAACAAAATCTGAGACGCCTCCTCCTCCCACACTCCTCCAAATGTGTATCTTCATTTTTTTCTGTTGCTGGTTTCTTCATCCTTCCCCAACCTCATCAACAAGTGTTTGCTTTTGCTTTTTTCAATTCAGGCAACTGCATCAAGAATCTAATCTAGGAAAGAGGGATTGCTTTGAAACAGGATTGCTGCAGGTGTGTGGATCTAGCCAGGCATCGGTCAGCCGAGTGGATGCCTGCTGGGTGCTGGGCAGAAGCTATAGGTAGACGAGCCACAGCTGGCCACAGTGAGAGTTATGTCCCTGCTGAGCAGTCAGGGAGTGTCTTCCTCCCTGATGGTAGCTGGGCCACCTCATTTAACCCAGAAGCTGCGCTTTGCTAGGTATGGAAGCACAGTTCTTGATCCTCCAGGGTACGAAGGTAAAGATGAGAATCAAACTCAGAACCAAACTAGCTATGGAGCCTCCACACCTAACCGGAATCCCGCCACCGCAGCAGCTAAGTCTCAGGGTTCTCATGAGCCTCCTGGCTTGGTCTCCATCCTGTAAGGGTGAGCTCATCCTCACAATGTTGGTTCTGTGCAGCAGGTGAGGACAGCCTTTGATTAGCAAATTGTGCAAGTGGAAGTAACAGATAATGCACCCCTTTGTTCCCGGCCTCAAGGGTTTGGAGAGGCCGCCCAGTCTCTTCGGAGCAGGCCGGGTTATATGAATCATGCAGAGGGCTGAGAGGCTGGAATTCTTCCTTCTGCCTCCCCAGCTCAGCCTTACCTTTTAGCCTCTTATCAGCCAGTGTTCACAGGAAGTGTCCTCAGTGAGAGCTCTTCCACCAGGAATGGCTCACGGGTGCTAGGCGTCTTTCTCTCGGATCAGAGCATCTGACAGAAAGGCCTCCTCGAGTTCGTAAGTTATACACTGGCATGGGATGGAGAGATGAGCACAGGGGGAAGAGCTAGAAGCTGAAATGTGGCTCCTGCCATTTCTAACTCCTGTCTCCTCCACTGCTTTCCTCCTACATGCAAATAGAGTGTCTTCTGAAGTGCAAAAAGGAAGATCAGATCATGTGCTACAGAAGCCATTCCAAAATTATCTCGTGGTTCTGACAGGATCCCATGTGGTAGCCCCCTGAGCTTGTTTCTGCAAAGAGGTGTTCAACCTTTTTATACTCAAGAAGCACACAGTTGAACCACACAAGAAGATTACACTCTCTCTCACACACACACAAACCAAGCAACCAAACAAACAAAAACCTTATAGTGAGGCCAGCAAGATGGTTCAGTAAGTAAAGGCATCTGCCACCAACCCTCATAACCTGAGTTTAGTCTCAAGAACACACATGATGCAAGGAGATACCCAAATCCCCCAAGTTGTCCTCTAACCTCCACAAATGAGCCTTGGTGTGTGCACACATGCACAAGCACACACACACACATATATACTGAGAGAGGGAGAGAAAGAGAGAGAATAAATAAAAATCAACCAGGCAATCAAAAATACCCTCATAATGTGTCAAGTAAGTTTATAGTTTTTTGTTGGGCTTTGTCATACTCATCTCAGGCTGCATGTGGCCTATTGGCCATGGGTTGGGCATGTCTAAGAGAGACCATTCAGGCACCTGAAAGTATCTGCACACTCTGTGCCACACTGGCCAGTAGTGCTGCAGTATCACTCACTGGGTTCAGGCAGCTCTCCTAGCTGTATTGAGATTGGCCAGTCAAGAACCACTTGAGAAAGCCAGTGGCTCCAGCTGACAGCTTGAAAATGACTGTGACCAAGATGTCCAGGAAGCAGGAACCAGCTCAGTGACTCCTGCCAAAGAGTCCAGTGTGCACCTTCCTTATGGCTTCAGTCTCTCGGTACTGATGCCTTGAGAAGCAGGAACAAGAGAAGGTTCCTGTTTTTACCTCTGGACCCAACAAGTACCTTCTTTCCAGCTACTATAAGAATTCTGTGGAAAGGGCCATGTCAGGGAGCTTCATGGTCAGCCCCATGTCAGTTTCGTGGTATGGGGCCTCACTTTCATCATTTATAAAATGAGCATGACAACACGCAGCTCAGCCACTTGTCAGAGGGTTAGATGATTCGGGAGCATAGCTGACTACACTAAGCACTGTATGAGTGACCTCAGCTGCCGTTACCGCTTTTTTAAATATGGTTTCATTTGCAATTGGTCCACAGAAATTGTACACAGTAAAGAGATTTTAGTGTGGCATTTCAGCACACACAAATCCCCTGATGGGTCTTTTCACCAGCTCCTGTGAGTTAGGGGAATTTCTATATCTTGCCCATTTAGATTGATGAAGCTGGGCTCGGGAGTATCTCTCCTTCTTCTAATGAGCTGGTAAGTCAGGAGTGACTTGAAAAAGCCAGTCTCTATGGCTGGTATCCCTCTGATGGACTTGTACTTGTGGATTCTGCAGTAAATGCACTATTTAGGGGTGGGGTGGGGGGTGATCAGGGTGTCTGTTGGGAGAATTACTCGATTCTAGTCTTTGCCACTGCAATTCCAACTCTACAACTTCAAAACCACTTTTTCTTTCCACTTCAAAACTACTTTTTTTTCTTTCCTAAATCTTTGTTATAATGAAACTTTGAATGTCAAGTACTCAGAATAGTAGTAGTAGCTTTGTGTAGAAGCTTTGTAAATGATAAGTATCGTTCTTTTATAAAGCATTGCTTTCAGTAGGTCTAGATTTCCATGGTTCTGCATACACTTAACACCTTTTAGGACAGGTAGGTGGGTATCTTTAGTGCTTAGAAGAAATGACATCTGATCCTTGACATCCTAAATCTCCTCAGTCTGCCCAGTTGGAAGAATTTACCCCAAATAATACACTTTATTGGAGCTGTGTCTGGCATCATGGGGTATAAAACATCTACCACATGTGTCTGCAACTTGGTAAGCTTTTAAGCATATTTCATTTAACTCAGCACAACTCTCCACACTGTGTTCAGTGTACAGGGTACATAGTAGGTTCCTTCATAGCTGAAAACCTGGGCAGTTATTAAATCACCATGTGTATATCCAGCAAGCCAAACTTTGTTCAAAGACATGAGCTCCTCAGAGCAGTGTTTATTTCTATTATCACTCAATCATTTTCCTCTTACCCTCCATGGTACTCTTTTTTTCCCTTTCCATCCTGATGAGCATGTGTCTCTAGAGTGCTGCTTCAAGCAAACGCTGTGAGTAGTTGTTTGTGTTGGAGCTGTACTGCCTTGCCTGAATCCAAGAAAGATCTAGCATTACCTCCAACACTTGATTGCTGTCAGTGTGGTTTAAACTAGTACCCAAACATGATCCTAGGGGCTTGTGTCAACCAGGATAAGATCACTAGGAAGAGCCATAAGGACTTTGTCTGCTATCCAAGAACACAGACATAATCTAGAAAATCAACATGCAAATTAGAGGAAGTGCTCTGATTATTATGCTGAGCAAGAAATGATGCTGTGCAAATGATGGGACGCAGTGGGGAGAGCCATCTGCCCATCTGCCCAGAGAAGGAATTTATGCCCCCATGGCCTCGTCACTCTCGTGGTGTTCCTCATATCATTGACAACCACACATGAAACACTTGACAAGAAGTGTGCAGTGTGAATGCTGAGTCCATGCTGTTTGTTGGGTTCCTGATCGCTTCACACTGGAGAACCCAGCAAGTTCTAACTGTGTTGTGTAGAAAAGCTACTGAAATCCCACCCCAGGCTTCAAGGGCCCATCGGTGTGCTGGAAAAGTGACATGTAGATGTGGGCTGTCGGCGCCAAACACCATGTTTACAGTTTCTTATATGGAATGCTATGTGTTAGTTTTGGGAAAAAAATTAATAGAGCCTTACCATGTAGCTCAGGCTAGCCTCAAACTCAGAAATCTCTCAGTTTCATCCTCCCCAGTGCTAGGGTCATAAGTGAGCTACCGTGTGTGGTTTGCCAGAAACATTTACCCATTGCTTTATAAGATCCTCTGACTGGGGGGATCGCTCAGTAGGTAATGTGCCTGCCATACAAGCATAAGGAAACTGGGTCCCCAGGATTCATGTTAAAAACAAAACAAAACAAAAAATAAATAAATAAAAACAGATATGGTAGCACCCTCTGTGACCCCAGAGCTGAGGAGGTGAAATTGAGTACATTCCTGGGGTTTTCCTGACGCCACCAGCCCAGACAAATTAGCAAGCTCCAGGTCAATGAGGAGACATAAAAAATAAATGACAAAATGAATGGAACGAAGGGACAGCACCTGAGTCTGATCGCTGGTCTCCATACACGTAAATATGCATTTATACACATAGCTCCACAGTCACCAAGGGCCGATTTACCACAATGATTGTAAGAGAGCCTCCATGATTGACACTGCGGGCAGTAAATCTAGTATGCAGTGGGTGATGGGAGGCTCCCTCTGTCTGGAGACTGAGAAATCTGGATGGCATATAGCAGCAGCTTTAGTAATTTTCTCATGGCAACAGCTCTAGGCAACTGGAATGTATTGCGTGACAGCTGTTTTGCTTAGAACCTTCCAGATTCTGGTTTTCAAATGGCTTTGTTTATAAAGGTATCATTGAGAACATGAGTAAGTCTCCATGACAGAAGAAGAAGAGAAAATTCATAATTTTAAAACTAATTTACTTAGAATAAACATTAGCCTTAAATAGGTTATTATCTTTAAAAAAAAATCCTGTGTGTTCTATACTGTTCCACTCCGTCTGTAAGTGTGAACAGGAAGAATCATGACCGCTGAAGGAGGGCTCTGCTGTTCCTTGGGAAACCCTGGTGAAGCAGGAAGTACTCTTATCCATAAACCCTGTCAATCCATCCCTGTAAAGACCACTGAGAAGTTTCGGACTCTGTTTTTCAGAGCCTTGTCTGTGGTATGCTGGGCTTCCTCCAGCTGCATGCCTTTGCTGTTTCTTACTGGTTCTCAGTCTATGCAAACTGCTCTATTGAGAAAGGAGAGAGAAGTTAACATTGACTGGGTGGCTTAGAAACAGGAAGGTTTCAGATTCGGTGTGCTGCGACGTCCTAGATTAAGAAAAGAGGGGCACTAATGATGGAACAGGTTCAAACACAGCACCTTCTTCCTGTGTCTCCCCATAATGTAGAGGTGAGGCTCCCTCTGGGGTCTCTTTAAAAAGCACTAGTCCCAATTACAAGGGCTGCACCCTCATAAACTTAATCACCACGCAAAGTACCATCTCCCATCACATTAAGGATTGGATTCCAACCTGTCAGTGTGTGGGGAGGCCATATGGGCACTCGAGACTACAGTGGTAGACCAAAGTCCCTCTTGCCACATGGAACCTGGTTCTGTCTGTGTGTGGTACTTGAGTTTACTGCCCAGAAAAGACCAAACTTTCACATTATAATCAGGAAGCATTTGCCTCCCAGGTTGATTCAGTAGCTTTCCTAATGTCTTCCTGAGAAGCTTGTTCACTACTTGGCATTTTGCTCTGTAGATAAAAAAAAAAAAAAAAAAAAAACAGAAGCAGATTTATTTGAGGCAGTAGAGGAGTCACGGTAATCTTTTGAATCTGTGTACAGAGCGAAGAGAGTATATCACAGTGAAGCGTTATCCCACATGCTCCTTCTGGCATCTGCCGTGATAACTTCTGTGGAACAGAGAGTGGCGTAAGAGTGGTGAGAGGAAGAGGGGAGAGAGCTGTGGCCGAGTGGTGTGGCCTAGTAAACACCAGTAAACACTGGTGTTCTTCATTACCCGAGATAGGGTCACATTTACTATCCTAGCACTCAGGAAGCACTCAAGACCAGCCCAGGCTGGATGAGACCCTGAGTAAATAGGGAAATAAATAAATAAATAAATAAATAAATAAATAAATAAATAAATAAATAAA
>NW_026596069.1:14673210-14676493 GCF_907164565.1 Psammomys obesus
AAATAAATAAATAAATAAATAAATAAATAAATAAATAAATAAATAAAGAGGTACCAAGAATGCAGTTTTCTACCTTAGCAGCCCCTGGCCCAGCTCTCTCCTTCAGAAATCTGAGAGCCATTTTTCTGTGCCACAGTTCTGACCTCTTGCCCCATTTCCTGGGAGGGTGAGCCCAATCCAAGTCCGGTGGCCACTCAGCTGACGAGGCCAGTTTAACCAGTCTTCCCAGCTCCTTTGACTTTGCAACACTGCCCTGGAGAGCCATGTGTGTTTCTGCCTTTGTGGTGGTGATACACAAGGCAGGTGTGGAAGCTTCGCAGGGTGGGACTCCCTCTCTGGTGACTCACTGGGTGTCACTCCTTTGAGTGTATGTGAGCACCCTCTCTGTCAGATGTCCTTTGCCTTCCGGGTGTAGCACCTGAAAACTCCCTCAAACTTTTGGAGGCATTCCCAGTGGTTAGTTGCTTTCTCTATTCTGAAACTCAGTGGGACAAGGTGTGTCTTCTTCCTAGGGTGAGTGTTGTACCTTGTACCCCTCAGAATTAAGAAACGATCCTGTTTTGTCAAGGGGTGGAATATGTTATGTGGAAGGATTAGGTTTTGTTTATAAGGAATAGTATTTCCTTTTAGTATGTGGTTGTAATACTGATAACCTTAAGGGAGATTGAGTTATAGCAATATACTTCCTTGTATTAGAATGTAGCATTCTTGCTTGCAATAAAAAGCCTTTTGTCTATATTGTATGTGTCTGTATGCACATAAACCCACACAAGAAGCAACAAAAGATGGCAACCAAAATATTAGGTTGGTTGTGTGTAGACAGTAAGTTGTCAAGCATTTAACAAATACAACCTTAATCCTACCTTTTCCCTTTGTATCTATTTAATAGCTCTTTGATTGAACATCCATCTGCCCCTGACCACTTGCCTCTCTTGGCTTCCCCAATCATTGAAGTCTAACTCATTCTCATACCTTCACTCCAGGGGCTTTCTCTACGGTCATTAGCCCATCCTAATGTGAGTGGTATTCTCAGCTCTTCCCTTCACGGCACTCCCCTTGACCGTTGTGGGCTGCTTGGGCTGCTCTCTCTCCCCTCCAAGCTCCCTCACCCGTAGCGTCACCACCTTTATGGCTTGGTGTCACCTTAAATGCCATCGTGGGGCTCCTTCCTTCCCTGTCCTGAGCTGTGTCTGAAAGAATGTCAAATGTCAGTATAGCTCTCTCCACACTTCCTGCCCACCCTAAACCTGCTCTTCTTCCTGCATCCTGTTTGGTGGCATCACCACCCAGACCAGCAAACTGGGAGTCTTCCCACGGCTTCAGCCTCCACATCCTGTGATGAAAGTTCCCTGGGATTCTATCTTCCCTGCATATCAGATGTGCCTTTAAAAAAATTATTTTTGGCTGCCCTCATTCAAACTCTTTGCAATTTTCATTGGCCACAGCCTTTTTGACTGCCCCCAGCTCCATTCCCCTCAAATTTACCACCCACAGAGTTTCCGGAGATGCTTGGTATTTAAAACCTTGATGGCCTACATCTTCACCTTAAGTTCTCCCATGGATCACCTGGCCAAGAGATGTCTAAGCTGTGTGCTAGCCATACTGAGCAGTATTCTGTGGCATCATTCCATCCTCCCTTTGGCCATGCTGACTTCTCCACCAGGACTTATCAAAGCCCCTTCTGATGCATCTGTAGTATTCATGGTCTCATTGCAATGGTCCCTTTCCATGGCAGCTCATGAGCTGTTTGAAGATGAGTACATGAGGCCTGGTAAGAATTCCTCTTGTTCCTCCAGTGTCTTTCAGCGGACCTAGCTCTAATATACTGCTACATTTTAAAATCAATACTCTTATTTAGGACATTTGCTGTGCTGATAAAACATGGGACAAGCTGCTACTGTAAACAACTCAGGCTTCAAAACACTCTGCAGGGCCAGCTTCTATCTCTACTCAAAACTCGAGGGGAAAGATATTTTCCAGGCAAATGTGAAGTCATTTGGATTCCCATCTAGATTCTTGGTGTGGAAAGTAGTTCCATATCTTTGGACGAAACGCTTGATCTCTGAACCGGGACCCTGCACGTAGAACTAGCTTTCTCCCACTCTCCCCGCTCTGTCTCCCTAATGCTATACCATGTGCTGTTCCAGAAAGCATTCATCTTCTCCCTGGGAAAGGCAGTTGTCTTCGTTTCTTTTCCTGTTGTTGTGGCAAAATACCCCGATAGAAGCAGCTTCAGTGTGAAAAGGTTTATTCTGCCTCACAGTTCAAGGGCATGGCCATTGTGACAGGAAAGTCAAAAGGGCAGGAGCTTGACCCATGTGGTTAACATGCTCACATCTGGGAGGCAAAGACCAGTAAGAGATGGTGCTCAGATCACTTTGTATGTTCCATGCCGTCCAAGATCCCTGCCCAAGGCGTCGTTCTGACCACAGTCAGGATGGAATTTACCACAATTAGCCTAATCAAGATAGTCTTCCGCAGACTTTCTCAGAGGCTAACCTTAATCTATACAGTTCCTCTCAGATGTGCCTGGAGCTCTACGTGCTATGATTCTAGCTCCTGTCAAATTGACATGTAATACTATCACAGCAATAAAGGTGACAATTGGATGCTGTAGCTGTTCTGGCAGAGCCTTCTTCGGGGCCAGCAAAATAGGTTTACTGTTCAGATCCAATGCAGACGAACCGCCCGCCTTCTAAGATGACAGTGATTGAATTTTCTGTTTATCTCATAAAGTGAATTTTCTCCTTATCTGTGTTAATATAAATGTTAGGCATTTTGTTTTACAGAAAAGTGTGTTTTGCAGGTTCTTTTGTTTTTTGGAGGGGTGTGGTTTCCAAGACAGGGTTTCTCTAGGTAGCCCTGGTTATCCTAGAACTCACTCTGTAGTCTAGGCTGACCTCGAACTCAAAGATCCATCTGCTTCTGCCTCCCCAGTGCTAGGAATAAAGTCTTGTACTACCACCGCTTGACTCAGATCCAAATACAGATCCGATTGAAGAGCCATGTTCATATTGTTTGTATGTAAGGAAGTGAAAAGAATGTGGGAGAGAAAAGGACCTGCAACCTGGCTTAGGCAATAAAGGACCAAACCCAGTAACTTATGATTTTAGTCTTCAAAACCCACATGGTGGAAGAAAACTGACTCCTGCAAGTTGTTCCCTTGCTTTCCATAGATGGACACTCATACCTAAAATTGATAGGCAGGTAGGTAGGTAGGCAGACAGAAAGATAGATAGATAGATAGATAGATAGATAGATAGATAGATAGATAGATAGATAG
>NW_026596069.1:14676503-14760402 GCF_907164565.1 Psammomys obesus
TAGATAGATAGATAGATAGATAGATAGATAGATAGATAGATAGATAGTAGATAAATGGGGAAGGGGAACTTTTCAAAGGAGTGTATTCTCTGTAAATTAATGGAACTTGGGTTATACCTAGAAGTCTTCAATTAAATGTGTTAGGAGAGTATTCTTTGGCTTAAAGTCTTAACATGTTTCTTACCTGTGGGTTTATATAGTAAAGACTATAACACCTGAGTTAGCTGTTATGAGTTAGTTAGTTAGTTAGTTAGTTAGTTAGTTAGTTAGTTAGCTGAGTTAGTTAGTTATTGCACACACATCTGTGATGCAAATTAATTGGTATGGAGGAGGCCTCTCACACTGTAAGCCTGGCTGGCCTGGAACTCACTGTGTACCTTGGACTAGCCTGGAACTTGTGCTATCCCTCTTGACTATGCCCCCAGTTACCAAAGAAGTGGTTTTAAACAAACATGTATATCGTGCCTTGCCTTTAAACAATATTTTAAGAATATTGTTTGGAGCCGACGGTAGTTGTGCATGATTTTAATCCCAGGCTCGGGAGGCAGAGGCAAAACTCTGTGAGTTCAAGGCCAGCCTGGTCTACAGAACAAATCCCAGGACAATCAGGGCTACACAGAGAAACCCTTGTCTCAAAAACCAAACAAACAGAAGTACTGTTTGGAAACAGTAATTTTTCAGTTTTATACATAGAGAACTTTTGTGGCTTTACAGAAACTTGAAGGAATCATAGATGTATGTAAGAGCAATAAACTATCCCATCTCATTTTCTTAGGGTTTGTGTTTGACACGAAGCAGTTGGAAAATTAGATTCATAATCTTAAAACCTGAAGCCTGAGTGCTGCTAGATGGCTTTGGATCTTGGATGGACTTAGTAGAGATTACATGTTATATTTGTACCTTATCCTAGGTCATTTAGCCTTCTATCAATCAGTCCTCATCTAAGTAACTAAGAAAACTAATGTTATTTCAAATATTTTTTTTTATTTGCCAAGTGTTCCATGCAAAGTTGTGTCCTTATTGTTTTATCAACCCTGTGTTTCACCTATTGACAACAAAGACAATGTTAATGAGAACCTACATTCCATCACTGGTTTTTCCAGAATATTTGTAGCACTTTCTCAACAGCTGCAAGTTTGCCAACCCAGTTTTGGTATGTAGACCTCCCAGCTAGCCGGAAACCAAGTGTGATTTAAAATCACTCCTGTGTTGCATAATTGTGTATAACTCTGGCACTAAACTATAGTTAATGATTTTAGCCAGAGTTAATCTCATATTATTATGTGTTGGTCAGATTTTCCTGAAAAGTGGACAGGGAAAATGATTCCAAGTTCACTGTTGTAGCCTTCTAGTCTATCGGCTCCTTGGGTTTTCAGTGGCTGGATCTTAGAACAAGGGAATTCTCTCTGGTACACGAAACTGTATCCTGCTGTGAGGTCTTTCTGTTTAGTTGATGCAGCATTTGCTGAGGACTCTTCATGTCAAGCCTTGGAGTAGTCCTGGGACACAAGGAAATCACAAACCTGCCCGGAAGGAGCTGTCATTTTCTGACAGTCTAAGCCAATAGGGAGCAGTGGAGTGGCCAGACCAGGTAGACCTGGAAGAACTGTGGGGTGATGCTCCTCCTGGTTCCTAGGTAGAATTCTGTGGCCAGGGAAGAAGGATGGGCTTGGTGAGAGAGGAGAGCGGTGCTGGAGGAACAGGGACTTTTTTGAAGGAATAAAATTTGCATTTAAAATTATGCAGTTGGCAGTTCCCCTTCCCTGAAGGAGAGGCAGGCACACTCAACCCCCAGAAGGTGTGCACAGTCCTCCCACCTGTTCGAAATGCAGTCTGGAGAGTCATCTCTTCATGTGCGCACCATGCCCTCATCCATCCGCCATGCTTGCGAACTTTGATTCAGAATTTACTTTGCTGGTGCTTCTTTCCACCACGGCTGGAGTGTTAACTTACCCCAGTCCCGGTTCTCCATTGCAAGCTTGATGGTGATCGTGGGCATCATCATCATTTACAGGACTATCCTTCCAGTACCCACCTCAATCACTGAACAAGCTAGAGAGATGCTTTTTTTCTTTTCCTGATCGCCCCTTGCTACCCATCACACTCAGTGTAAGATGGTAGTAAAGTAAGAAATTAAAAGTCCTGGCAATCAATTCTACAGAACAATTGTTGGTGCCAAAATTTGAACAGAGGGAGTGGAGAACCGAAGCTTGAGTGGGCAATCCTTCCTGTGACCCACCCAAAAAGCACACAGTAGCTTCTAAAGGTGTTGGTTCTGGAGGAAAACCGAGTGGGTCAGAAGGAACCCTTACGAAAGACACCAGGATGGAGTCAGGAAAATGCCAAAGAAATGGTATTTATTGCAGTTTTATCTACTCTAAATAACGCCCAAATGGCCATTAATACTCTGACTTAACTGCGCAGTTATGTAGTGGACAATGAGTCTATATTCACTTTATAAAGAAAAAGTGAGGAGGTGAGAGCAAATGCCCTGTCTTTGGAAGGGAGTATATGCACAGTTATAGCCTTGGCTAGGCAATTGCTTTTGATTTCCTCAAAATAATGTTTTAAAAGTATGCCATATTTTTCATTAATTTCCCCCCAAAAAGGGAAATCATTTTTACATTGAAGAAACTGTGGTAGACTTCACTTTTTGAGGAGTAATTCTGGTTTGTTAAAATAGGAATCAATTTGGATTTGGCACTAGTCTTTCCAAATAACCTACTGGCAAAACTACCTACCAGCTGCAATTACAGTCTATCAAGGAAACCTGATAAATGGATACGATCAGGAATGCGTAGGAATTAAATCATTATCTAATTGATGCGGTTGTCATAAGACTCCTTGGAGGAGTTGTCTTAGCCATCCAGTGTAAAATAATCTATTGTGGAAGTGAATTTATAGTTTCACAATGAGGAATGCAAGTGTATATTGGGATCTTTCTATTTTTAAAGAATGTGCATGTCTAATAAACATCCCATTTCCCCACTTATATGCACTCTTGTTTTACTAATTAAAATAATGTGAACTTTACTTTTTTGAAACAAAAACTGAAGGACAGATGGAAGTGTGGACACATGGTTATGTTATCACCAAGGCCTTTCACAATATCAGGGATCATGTCTCAGTTAACACCAGGGTACTCATCATTTGGTTAAATATATCTATATATATATTTGTCCCTTTCATTCATTTCCTCATTGAGGTTTTTATAGCTCCTGATAATCTCTCTTTTTCTTATCTATACATTGCCCCTGCTGGTAAATAGAAAGCTGAGAAGATAATATATCAATTGAAGGAAAACATAACTTCAAATAGATTTAATTTAAAAATTTCGTAGATTATTAACATGCTAAAATTTTATTGAAAGTTCTTTACAAAGACATATAAAGGACTTATTCTAGGAAATTATTTATCCTAGGCTAAGCATGGTGGTCCATGCCTATAGTCCCAGAACTCAGGAGCTGAATCACAAAGAGCTGAAATTTGAAGCTATTCTAGGCTATATAAGAAGTTTAAGGCTACCCTGAGCTACAGTGTAAGACCCTATCTCAATTGAAAAACAACAATGAAAGAAAATCATTTGTTCCACACAGCATATTTAAGTACTTTTGTTAGCTACTTTGATTATCATGCTGACCAAGTAACGCCAACAACTTAAGGGAAGAAGTATTTAAGTTTGCGTAATTGAATAAGCCATAATTACTGCTTGTAAGAAACTTGCCAGTAAGTTTCATGGTTACTGGGACATCTATCCAGCAAGAAGGGGGTTAGGGTGTGTGTGAAAGAAACAGAGGACAGGGAGAAAACAGAGCAAAATACAGCACCCAAGAGCATACCCTCAGTTACTAGCTTTTTTCATGGAAGCCCCAATTTCCTGCCTTTCATCACTTCCCGGTAGTAACACCGTATCATGAATTCATCAAGGGATGAATCCATTGGATCCAAGACCTCATGATCAAAACGTCTCTAAGACGCATTAGAGACACACCAGAGTTATACTCTGCTAATCCCCTAGAGGTGTATTCATTCAATCAGGTCGACACTTGAGACTGGTCATCATTTAGCTTTCATAGTACCTACTAGAAGGTGCCGTGTAGGCTTCGGAGGGAAAACGTCAACATTCTTCTTTTTCTGTGAACCACGGTAATGACCAGTGTGGCCAGACATGCCTGCCCATCGTGCAGTGGTAGCACAGTGTTATCGGAGTAACCAGCTACTTTCTGATTGTATTTAAGGCCCAGAAGAAGCATGTCTAATACTGTATGTGATCTGACCAAAATAGTCATGGTTGTGGAGCTCATAGGTCTACTACTTCTATTCTACTAAGTGGACGTAGACCAAACTGTTCTCTACATTTGTATCTCTGTACTCATAGATTAATATAGCTCTCAAACCTTGTCAGCGAACTTCCTTTGTATAGTGGATGAAAATTAACAGAGGCTCACAACTGATCAAAATGCAAATAGTTCGTAACAGTGGAGTACTCAGCCACAAATGGGACCCCAAGGCCCAGAGAACATCTTGGAAGAAGAAATGGAAAGATTGTAGTAGCCAGAGGTCAGGGAGGACCAGAGTGAAGCTATGACAGGACCGTTGTCCCCATGAACTTGTAGCAGTGGGGTTGCCTACCCAAAATCTGCACAAGATCAAGGCAGTCAACATGCTAGCGTGAGCCTTCCCCTTAACAGAGGAGCCATTGGTGACTGCTGGTAAAGCTATTGGTGGCTTCTGGCGAAGGGACAGTCAGTTGTCATTAAGAGCACAAGTATTGGGGCAGCACAGATTTGACTTAGTGGGTTATTTAAAAAAGAAAAGGAAAAGTTGGGAGGCTTGGAGAGGTAGAGGCCTCTGGGAGGGTTTGGGGGTGGAGTGGTGGTGAAAAGATGTCTTAGTAATCACATGTGCATGAACGGGAATGGAAAAGAACACGGGTGAAGAGATGAATGAACAAGACACTACCCTGCAGGCACCAGAACAACAGTGAAAGCGCTGAAGTCCCGATACATGGTTAAGTATTGGCATTTTCTGTGTCTGACAAGTGTTTATCTCTGCTACTCATTCTTCATGCCAGATCCAGCGTCACAGTTTCTAGTAGCTGTGAGGGTGCTAAAGGGTGTGTGTGTGTGTGTGTGTGTCTCTGTGTGTTTGTGATTGCTTGAAAATTATCTGTTTTACACACTACATGTACATGATCATATCTAGAAATGGAGTACTACACAGAGATAGAAAGATGCAGCAATCCTTCAGTTATTAGCTTGAATCTACTCGAGGTAAATTGATCCTACTTCATGTCTCCCTGTTAGTTTAACCTCTTGGTGTCGATTTTATATGAAGTAAACAGTACGTCTTACAAACTCTCCTAAGAGATGGAAACAGTTTAAAGTCTTTTTTCTAAAATAGTTGGCTACAGAATTGGGAAATTACAAAATACTGATGTAAAAATTTGTCTGGTAGTAGTATGTTTTAATTCTACTTTCTGTTAGTTTGCAAGTGCTAAAAATAATAATTCTGTGGAAGTCAAATGGTTGGCTTTGGAATGTTTATTGACCATCCAAAATTCCACTAGGCAGAGGGCATCTTTTCTGGGTGGGGAGGGAACAGCTTCTGCCTTAAAAGGATCAGTAGTCAGCCGTTTGGGTCCTCTAATGAAACCGTAGGGTGTTGGCTCATCATCCTATATCAAAACTAACCAACCATCCAGTCCCTTCGTGTTCCCATTCCTCTTAAATGTAAACATGAATATAGTATGAGGCCTGTGAGCAAGGTCCGCAGTGCAATGTTTTTGTTTTGTTTTTTTTTTAATTTTATTTTTCTTTTTAGTTACATTTTGTTAACTCTGTGTCCCCGCTGTATCCCGCTCCCTCATTCCCTCCCCAACCCCACACTCCCTCCCTGGTCTCCTCCCTGCCCCTTTCCAAGTCCACTGATAGGGAAGGACCTCCTCCCCTTTCATTTGACCCTGTTTTATCAGGTATCTTCAGGGCTGGCTGTAGAGTCCTCCTCTGTGACCTAACAGGACTGCTCCTCCCCTGGTGGTCGGGGGGGGGGGAGTCAAGGAGCCTGACCTTGAGATCCTGTTAGAAATAGTCCTTGTTCCCCTTACTTTGGAAAACTACTTGGTTACTGAGCTACCACGGGCCACATCCGAGCAGAAGTTCTAGGTTATATGCATAGATGGTCCTTGGTTGAGTGTCAGTCTCAGAAAAGACCCTGTGCCCGGATATATTTGGTCCTTGTAGAGCTCCTATCCTTTCCATATCATACTAACTCCCCTTTTTTCATATGATTCCCTGCACTCTGCCGAGGGTTTGGTTAGGAGTCTTAGTGTCTGCTTTGAAACACTGCTAGGTAGTCTTTCAGATGCCTTTTGCGGTAGATTCCTGTCATACCTTCAATGCACATCCCATTTGTCTTTCTAAATGAGGATTGATCATCTTCGCCGTGTCCACTTTCTTGATTATCTTCTTTAGGTGTGTAGATTTCATTATGTTTATCATATCTTGTAGGTCTATATAAGCGAGTATATACCATGTTTGTCTTTCTCCTGGGATACTTCACTCAGAATGATCTTTTCTAGATCCCACCACTTGCCTGCAAATTTCATGATTTCCTCCTTTTTGATTGCTGAGTAGTATTCCATTGTGTAAAAATACCACAATTTCTGTATCCATTCCTCCGTTGATGAACATCTGGGTTGTTTCCAAGTTCTGAAGATGGAAAGATCTCCCGTGCTCATGGATTGGTAAGATTAACATTGTGAAAATGGCCATACTGCCAAAAGCAATCTACAGATTCAATGCAATTCCCATCAAAATACCAATTCAATTCTTTACAGACCTTGAAAAACAGATTCTCAGCTTCATATGGAGAAACAAAAAACCCAGATCTCCAAAATGATCCTGTACAACAACAGATCATCTGGAGGTATCTCCATCCCCGATCTCAAGCTGTACTACAGGGCAACAGTAATAAAAACTGCATGGTATTGGCATAGAAACAGAAAGGAGGATCAATGGAACCACATAGAAGACCCAGAAATAAACCCACACACCTATGAATACTCGGTATTTGACAAAGAAGCCAAATCCATTCAATGGAAAAAAGACAGCATCTTCAACAAATGGTGCTGGACCAACTGGATGTCTACATGCAGAAAAATGAAACTAGATCCATATTTATCACCCTGCACAAAACTAAAGTCAAAGTGGATCAAGGACCTCAACATAAAACCAGATACTCTAAATCAGTTGGAAAAAGAAGTGGGGAACAGCCTAGAACTCATTGGCACAGGAGACAACTTCCTGAACAGAACACCAACAGCACAGGCACTAAGAGCAACAATCAATAAATGGGACCTCATGAAACTGAAAAGCTTCTGTAAAGCAAAAGACACTGTCATCAAAACAAAACGACAGCCTACAGATTGGGAAAGAATCTTCACCAACCCTTTATCTGACAGAGGGCTAATACCCAGTATATATAAAGAACTAAAGAAGCAGAAAAGCAACAAACCAAGTAATCCCATTAAAAAATGGGGAACGGAGCTAAACAGAGAATTCTCGAAAGAGGAACATCGAATGGCAGAGAAACACTTAAAGAAATGCTCAACCTCATTAGCCATTAGGGAAATGCAAATCAAAACGACCCTGAGATTTCACCTTACATCCATCAGAATGGCCAAGATGAAAAACTCAAGTGACAACACATGCTGGAGAGGTTGTGGAGAAAGGGGAACCCTCCTCCATTGCTGGTGGGAATGTAAACTGGTACAACCACTTTGGAAGTCAATCTGGCGCTTTCTCAAACAATTAGGAGTAGTGCTACCTCAAGACCCAGCTATACCACTCCTAGGTATATACCCAAAATTTGCTCAAGTACACAACAAGGACATTTGTTCAACCATGTTTGTAGCAGCTTTATTTGTAATAGCCGCAGTGCAATGTTAAGAATAAGTCACATACTTGAGAAAACCAGCCTGAGAAGCAGCAACATATCCTGTGATAGGAGTGGGAAATCCCCAATCCTTGAACTCTTTTAAAGAATAGAAGATATGTAATAAACAAAATGAGAAAAAAAAATTGAAGTCGTTTGAATATAGAAACCCCTTTAAAAACTAAAAACACTGCAGAAATCTTTTGAAAAGAAATAGTCAACTGATCTTTTCGTTACACTTTCCCAGCAAGTAAGATTTTCAAAAGGATGTGTATAAAATGAAGGGAAAATCAAATCTGCACTTGTGTATCAATAATACATATTCCAGAAAAGAAAAAGTGGTAGAGGTGGAGCGGGGAGAGACAAAGGAAGATGGAGAGATTCCATGACATGCCATTTTCAGAGGATTTGTGCTTTAGGGTAACAAGAATTAGTAATAGTTACTTGTGAAATAGTACTAGTTACCCTGGGAGAACAAGACAGTTGTTCACTCACAGGGACTGGGCATCACATAGGGAAGGATCCATGGACCATTCGGCTCCACTGGGAATTGTTTAGTATAAACACTTAGTGTTATTTCTCACAGTCTGCAATCTGTCTTTGTTACTTGGTCTTAGTCATCACTATGGCCTGACCGAAACAACAGAAGAGAAGAAACCTTTGCCTGGGCTCTCCATTTCAGTAGGTTCTGTGCGTGGTTTGTTGGCCTCCTGCAGAGGACATCACATCTGTGGGAGCTTGTGATAGAACTTCCTCACCTTATGAAGAATAGGAAACAGGAGGAGGGAAGGACCTCAGGGATCAGGTGTAGCCTTCAATGACACTCTTCTTGAGAACTAATTCATTCAGTTAGGCCCATCCCCCAAGTTTACATAACTGTTCAGCATAGGGACCAGCTTGTGACCAGGCAGTCAGCACATAATACTTGGGCACATTCACTTCAGCCATTAGTCTGCCTCTGAGCCCCCAAAAGCTGATGGTCTTTAATTCCAAATTCAGCCTCACTGACGCTCTCAAGACATGGATGTAGTAGTAAAGGCAAATTCTTTGTCACAATGTAGCAGAAATGGCCTCTGATAGTTTCCAGTAGAGACCTTATCCTGTTTGAGCTTCATGAGCCCTTCGCTGTCTACATTCCTATAGTCTCTGCTCTCTGGCGCTCCCACCAAAATCAACCATGAAGCAAGCTGTGTTTGCAATATCCCAGGCTTTCTCTAGCCCACTTCTCCAAATGCTTCCGAATTCCTCCCACTAATCATTTCCAACATCTTGTGAGGCAAATAGGTTTAGTCACAGCAGCATCTTGGTAGCAGTTTTCTTGTCAGACCTTACATAATTGCAGTCAGAGTGTAACGGAGGAGATGCTAATTTCGCCCAAGGTTTCATAGGTTTCTGATTTTCATGATGGGGATGGTATGGTAAAGTAGGACTGCTCAATTCTGGGCAGCCAGGATGCCCAGAACAAGAAGGGGATCCAAGGACTAGGGGTAACCTTCAATAATACTCCTTCCAGACCCCACTTCCTCCACTTGGTCCTGCCTCTTAATGTCTCCACAGTCTCCCAAAATAGCACCACCAGCTGGGGACCAGATGTTAATACGTGAGCCAGTGGAGACAGTTCACATCCTAAAATACTCATAGACTCAGACTTGGAGGATTATGGGAGGAGAGAATAGGGTACATGTGAGTACAGGTGTGATAGTAAGCCATCTGTGTAACAGAACATCAGTAGGTTTTTGGTTTTGTCTTAAGACAGAGTCTCTATGTAGCACTGGCTGGCCTTCAACTCTATATTGTAGACCACATTAGTCTCAGAGAGATCTGTTTGCTTTTGCCTCCCCACCCCCATTTCTGGGATTAAAGGCCTGCATCATCATCCACCCTTAATTGTGATTTAGTGTTTTGTTTTGGGGTGTGTGTGTGTGTGCGCGCGCGCGCGCGCGCGCGAAAGAGAGAGGGGAGCAAGATAGGAACATGAAGGAAAAAAACCGCTCAAAATAAATAAATAAGTGTGTGTGTGTGTGTGTGTGTGTGTGTGTGTGTGTGTGTGTGTGTGTCTTGGAAGCAAGAATCAAGTGGGAGGTGTGGAGAGGCTACTGTTTTTCTTTTTTAAATTATAAGCCTTAAACATCTACAACATGAACCCTTAGTGTCCCCCAAGGCCCAGCTATTGAAGATAGGGTCCCTAGGGTGGCATTGTAGGCATTGGTGGTACCTTTTAGAGTTAGTGCCTAGGGGGAGGACTTTGAGAAACACCCTTAAAAAAAGACTGTGGAACTCAGTCTCTTCCTCCCTGTCCCTGCTCCCTGACCCCACAGCTCCAGGTTTTACTATGACAGTCTCCCACCCTCATGCACTCCCTTGCCAAGGCCCAGAGCAGCAAGAATCAACTAGTTATGTACTGGAACCTTAAATGTGAAAGCCAAAAGTAAACCTTGCCTCCTTATATAAGTTCATTAGCTATAATATTTGTTATAGTAGCAGAAAACTAACACAAATATCTTCTAATTATTACAGCTGTAACAATGTTTGTTTGATCAAACAATAAAACAGAAGGCACATTTTTGTTTTGTTTTTGTTAACAAAAAGTACTACAAAAAGTTTTGTCACAGCCCGTGAGTGTCATAGTAGGAAGGAGGCAGAGTGTGGTTGGCAGATGTTTTCATGCTATGCCATTGCTGTTCCCAAATTCTCAGTGTTTATAGACAAGGGACAGGCATGGGCCTCTGGCTCTGCTGCTAACAGACACATTGTTTAGAATCTGGCCTGAATGAGATTGCCACTCCTTCCTCTGACACTGACCTTCTGGTGGCCTCTTGCTGTTTGATAAGACTACAACTATTGGAGTAAGCTGCCATTCTTCTTGAGGTAGTTTGGAAGAGGTACATTGTAGAACACCCAGGATAGCTGTTCCAATATTTTCTGAGGATTAATGCTTTATTCTTTTAAAGAAGAAATTTGGCATGGAAAAGGATTATTTTCAACTATGAACTACACACTAAATGAAATTCTGTTCCTTGAGTGGGGAGGGGACAATACATGGAAAGCCCAATTGGCATCACCCTTCAGGGCGAAAAGGAAGCATTGATTGGTGTCTAGATTAGAAAAACGGGCTGACAAGGTGCCTGCCTCCAAACAGTGATTTAGGCCTGAAATGCTGACCCTCTGGGAACCTCGGTCTCTTTTGCCTTACTGTAGTGAGTAGTGCACCCTTCAGGCAGGTTTGATTCCCTGGTTTCCTGGAGAAAAAGAGCATGCAAACCTGAAGTGCTGCTCAGAAAGGGCCTCCTTCCACTGTCTCTTCTTGCAGGGGCAGAACAAGCCGTTGGCTTTTCCTATGAAAGTCTTAACACTCCACAACCAGATTGTCAAAGGTCTCCACATTAACATTCCATCTCTGTGTCAGGGCTCAGGTAAGTGTGTCCTGGAGACCTGGGGGGGGGAGTCAGACAACAGTAGCTAGAAACAGTGGCCTAAAGAGAGGAGGCAAGATTTCTGATGTGATTGCTTAATTCATTTTAAAGGGAGTTGTCAAAGAGATCCTTCTAAACGTTAAAGCATTAATGGTAACCCAGCAGTCATCGCCCAAGGTATACTGTGTCTATGCCATGCTACTCACTTGGATGCGTGTGTTCCGCTGTTTCTCTTGTTATTTTATTTATAGCTATGACTTACTCACTAAAATTGCTTAAGGTTGCAATGTGCAGATAATAGTTCTGTTTTGTAGGGGAAATATATGCCTTAGATGAAGACTTTTTTCCTCTGAGTTTTGAAGAAAGTCATTTTAT
Source organism: Psammomys obesus (assembly GCF_907164565.1). Lineage (NCBI taxonomy): Eukaryota > Metazoa > Chordata > Mammalia > Rodentia > Muridae > Psammomys > Psammomys obesus. The sequence goes on from NW_026596069.1 coordinate 14,688,227, forward strand.
AGAGGATAAAAATTACAACACAGTGCTGTGGAGCACTAGGTCAAGTTGATGGGGAAATACGGGGCTCCTTCTTTCTGTCTGTAATGGCCCTTGATAGCCATTCAGGTCACATACACTTCCCATTCCCTGAGCAAGACACGGGGATCCAAGGTAGAAAAAGATAACGTGGGTCTCTGTCATCAGGAAGTTCAGGAAGTACAGGCAGTAGGGAATGGAGTTATATACAGAGATAAAGGCTATAAGTGCAAAGGTCAAGGTGTCATGACGGTTCAGAAGTTGGAGTAAATCGCTGTTGTGTTCAGGAAGATCTGCTTGTGGGAGTAGTTTGTAAGCTGAATGATATATAAAGGGGAAAGAATAGCAGGCATGGAAATCGGGACTGATTGTAACAAAAGAAACTATGGAAGAGTTCCCAGAAGCATAGGTTCCCTCCTCGCAGTCGAAAGGTTGCAGTGGGATCATGTTGGACTGTGCTGCCAGGACCAAAAACATAAAACTACACTCTTAGTGCTTATGGATGGGTATATGTGTGTGTTGATGTGGTTACAGGTCATGAAACTAGAAAGGGGAGGGTAATATCACATATGTGATGTGACATGACAGCCCAACTGGAGCTTGAAGGGCACAAAGATGAGGAAGAACCAAGGGGGAAGAATTAACAAAAACAAATTATATTTGACAATGCCAAAATGAAACCTAATGCTTTATATGCTAATTTTAAGAAATAATTCAGACTTTTTAATTATAGACCAATTTCTCTGATGAACATAGCTGCAAAAATATCATGTGTACAGTGGGAACTTGTTGGTAGAGCAGAGAGTTTAGATTTAGATGGCTAAAGTGGAAATATAAGATCTTCAATGCATTATAAAAATGGTTCTCTTCAGGTCAGGACCCTACCACAGACGGCCTCTGAGAAACTCGATTGAGGTATCGAAGCAGAGGCTGAGAGTCATAGCCAAACTTTGGGTGGAATGCATGGAATTTTATGAAAGAAGGGGGAAATAGAAAGACCTGGAGGGGAAAGAGCTCCAAAAGGAGACCAACAGAGCCAAAAGAAAATTGGGCTCTGGGGTCCCTGCAGAGACTGATACCCCAACCAAGGACCATGCATGGAGAAGACCTAAAACCCCTGCTCAGATGTAGTCTATAGACTCAGTCTCAGTTCCCTAGTAAGGGAAGCAGGGGCTGTCTCTGGCATGAACTCAGTGGCAGGCTCTCTGATCACCTCCCCCTGGGAGTGCAGCCTTACCAGGGGCCTTACCAGGCCACAGAGAAAGACAATGCAGCTGGTCATGATGAGACCTGATAGGCTAGAGTCAGATAGAAAGGGAGGAGGACCTCCCCATCAGTGGCCTAGGGGAGGGCCATAGAGGGAGAAGAGGAAGAGAAAGTGAGATTGGGAGGAGTTAAGGGAGGGGGCCACAAAGTGAATAAATTGTAATAAATAATAATAATAATTAAAAATTAAAAAATGGTTCTAAGAATAAGTTCAAATCCTGCTTCTGCTTATTGCTCATTGTGTGACTTGGGACAAAAGTGTTCTGTCCAGCACATCCCAATTGGCTTGATACTGCCATGCCAGGGCATCAATGACAGCTAAGACCCTCTTGTAATACCTGATGTTAGTAAGTTCTCAGTTGAGGGGGGGAGTAGATGTTGCCATAGTTACATATTTGAGGGCTTTAAGCAAACATTAGTGAGTGGACAGAGGAGAAGAATAACCTGATCAGTAAGTAGGGAAAAAAATAAAAAAATTTGTGCCAAGAATCAGAATCATGTGTTTATGAATTATTTTGTAATTTAAAAAAAAAAAAAAGCCTTGAAATCATAGCAGTAAAACTTGGGTGATTTGCTCCTTTTATTCTGGGTGTTTCCACTCTGCAGAGAAATAGGATTGAACACTCATAGATTTCAGTAAAGCCAACTGGAGACTAAGTGTGAATGGTCATCAGACACAGTCAAAAATCCCCACATATAATTTTTAAAAAATAGCGGCAAAATTGCTAACCTGTCCTGTTTCATGGTCATCCATTCTCTTCCTATTTTGCTTCTTAAAACAAACCAAGAAGCCAGATGTTCAGCTGCCTGAGACGAAAGCTATTTCCTTTGAAATCCTGAATGAAAGAGCAAGTGCCTCTCCAGAACGGCTAGGTCCCTGCAGAAGGTAATCGTGACCCAATTCCGGATTTAAATGTGATTGCGGGAGTGTTGCTCATGGCAACAAAGAGCACTTGTAGACATTAATGCCTCAAATAAGCCTTCTGAGATGACTACATAGAATTTTCCCGTTCTACTATACCAAATGTTCTTTACTTTTCAGTGATTTGTATTGACCTAAATAGTATTCAACCTGGTAGACTTGGAACCTTTAAGGATGCATGTTTGCCTGAAATGCCCCCATTTCTTTCATAGAATATTTTCCACCCAACATACTCTTTTATGTTCTTTCTGTGATTTTAGTCAAGTTTTTAAATGTCAGAACAATGGAGGAAAAGGTCCTTCCTTCCATATTTACAAATGGCAAGATGAAATCAGTAATTTTTATTTACTATTTCAAAAGATGAAAGTGAAATAAAGGATGGGGAATGTGGCTCAGTAGGTTTTCAGTTCAGTTTCTTCATGAGAAAAGAAGGGGGAGAAAAGGAAAGAAATGTCTATTGTGTTTGTTAGATTTCATCTTACTACATTGTTAGCAACTGAAATATTGAATGTTAAGTACTGGAACATGAGCATAAAGCTGGTATTTTGACTAATTTCTATTCTTTACTCCTTGAAGTAAGGTTTCTGAATGATTATCATAAATGAAAATCCACACAAAATAGATATACTTACAAAAACTTGTCACAAAAGAAAATTTTATTTCCTTATCCAAAGTTGGGGTTCTAGGTGGCACTATTGTTTGGGTTTTTTTTTTTTAAAAAGAATTGCAGATTCATAAAATCGTTCATCTACTGGATAGGTTTTGTAAAAGGAATATTGCAATTAAACATAAGGTCTTCGTTGTTAATAGTGATCCCAAGACAAACTTCTATTACATTCCTTTGTCTATATCCCACACCCAGTTTTGGTCATTGTAACAACAATTTTTCATGTGTAACTTTTCTGACACCAAGTCCTTGACACAGTGGTGTCTTACGTGATCATCAGGCAGGTGCCACGGTTGCTTCTATCACTCACGCTTCTTTCCTTTCCAGAGTCATTTGGTTTTCTGATTTCTCACAAAACATTCAAACATTGACTAAGTAAAGCAAAGTCAGCAAAGACACTGGTGTTTAATCTGAGTACGTGCAGAGCCCTGGAAGCTGAAAAGGACCTGTAAGAAGAAGAGGGGGGAGAGGGGGTCTTAAAGGGACAGGGGCTAGCACAACATACTTGCTATGAAAGTTGAAGAGGGAGGAATATTGGGGATTAGAGTAAGACACTGGAGGGATGACGAAAGGACCAGTTACTGTTCTGCCTTGTGACCTAGCTAGTTCAGCCAGTCAAGGGGAGGGGGACACAAGGCTGTTTGTACATGTGCTGTCTCTCTCTCCCTTCCTCTTCTCTCTCTTCTTCTCCTTCCTCACAGCTGTCATATATTCCATTCTATATGACCATGATGCCCAGTCTCTCCACGCTGGAGAGAAGGCTCAGCAATTAAGAGCACTTCCTGCTCTTCCAGAGGACCCAAGTTTGGTTTCCAGTAACTCATAACTGCCTGTAACTCCAGGTCCAAGGATATCCAAGGCCTTCTTCTGGCCTCTGTGGACACTCACACTTAGAGCACACATTCACAGAAGCCTACACACATACATATAAATGAAAGTAAATCTTTAAAAAAAAAACTTCTTTAATTTTGTTTTTCTTATAATATTAAATAGTCTGCCTGCTAGTCATATGAGATTTCAACATAGGCAATATGAAACATGTAGACAGACTACACGCTCTTGTACTAGATTACTTTTTTCACTTTTATCACAACTTGTACTACTAACAAATGTGTCAATTTATATATGAAATCATATATAAAATGATTTACATATGTTATCTGTGGGGGTTTTGGGGTGGAGGGGCTTGGCCAGTGTTCATAAATTTAGTTTACCAATATCAGCCAAGTAGACATTTTTATTAGTAATTGTTTGTCCTAATTAATCAACTTACTCATAAAAGATTGTCAGATCCTTCCAAGGGGTAGCTGTTTTCTTGATTTTGAGAATGCAGTTCTTCTTTTCCCCCATTTGCTGCCTCACTTCCTGTCACCACTGAAGTGTTTTTTCAGTCTTCTATCAATTCTGAGTGGTAATGTTCCAGATTTCCTAGCTGGTGATTCCACACACAGAATTTGGTCCATGAAGTGCTGTGGAAGCCACTTTACACAGGTGCTGTGATGGGTTAAAGTCCTTTTTCCTTTCTGACTCATCTTGTCTCTTCACTCTTGATCTAGGGGTAAATGTTTTTTACTATTTCAGTGTACTTATTTTTACCTTGCAACTCAAGAATCAATGCCTGTCTTGAGAAAAAGCCCTAATCAAAGTGAGAAATGCTTTGTGTGAGTAACTCAGGGACTTGAAATGTGACACGAGTCTTTCAGCCCTTGCACTTGGGCACAGATCTGAGAAGTTGGCTGTGGGGCTGGAGAAATAGACCAGTTGATTTACTGCACAAGCACGAGGACCTGAGTTCAGATACCCTGCCCCCATGCAGAAAGTGTGGTGCCGTAATGCACACCTGAAACGCCACCCCTGGGGAGGCAGCTCCAGGAGGATCCTGGAGCTCAATGGCCAGGTTATCCTCCCAAAACGCAGAGCTCTGGGTTCAGTGAGAGGCTCTGTCCTGAAAAGAAAGGTGGAGAGTGATAGCAGACACCTGACACGTGTCTCCAGCCTCCATATGCACACCCACATGTACATGCGTGTACTGCCCATTCGCACAAACATTGCCTATGCACTATGCAGAGAGGCTAGCACATCACTCAATAGTCATTGCGAGGCTAGACACCCCTTCACATGGAGGAACAGCGTCACACAGAGAAAATGCACAGCCTGCTGTGGGCCCTCAGAGGGTATTTGGTGAAAATGAATGTTTCTGGCCACATTACCATCTGGTCAGAATTTTTGGTACATTTCTTACTATGGGATACTAGTGTATCCTACAGTAAGATACTAATGTAACAAGCAGAATAAATGTCACTGGTCTCACTGTCTTGTTAAAATATCGGCACCTGGCCTTTGTAAGAATTCAGTCTTCTGTCATTAAAGAGAAGATGTATGAAGTGAGGCAGGGGATGAGGAAGATAAGTACAGATTACAAGATATGATTGTCTGAAATGTCACCATGACGCGTAGTAAGAAGTACAGTTCATGGGCATTAATAATTTTAATGAAAAATTCCATTCTCCAGTCATCTAGTTGGGATTGGGACATTTACAGCTGTAAAATGTATGTGCTTGTCCCTTCGTACTAACAACCTCATTGTCTTGTTATGCTTAAGTGCCTGCATCTTAGTAGCAATTGCAGAAGGGAGCTGCTGAGAAATGCTGTGTTCCATGGAAGGCCATGGACGATCCTTTCTCTCCAGACCCCAGATGAGCCTGGAATGTTCTCCTGTGCACTTCTTCTATTGACATTCTCCATGGTACTTAGAGCCAGATGTGTTTGGTCAGAGGTATTATCTGGCTCCTGTTAGTCCTCATCCTCTTACCCCACACACCTCATTCTGCCCTGCTCTTAGCTCTGCCTCACCTTTAACCCACCATCTCCCATCTGTGTTCCCAGTCAGGTCTTCACGCCCAGATCCCTGGCTCAGCCCCTGACCTCCTGAAACTCTGGCCCTTCTAGAGATCACCCTCAGTCCCTCCTGTGGTCCACACCACCCGTGAGTTTCCAGTTGCTATGAAAAGATCCCCTCTCAGGGCACAAAAGGGGTTCTTGCTGGGTCTAGCCAGGGATGCAGTTCCCAGTGTTCTATTGTGACTCTTGGGGCTATGCATCATGCTTCCAATCAGGTTTTTTGTGCTAATCTTGCAACCTAATCCTCAGTTGTAATTCTGTGCCCCTGGGAAAGTGTTAAAGTTTTGAGCAACTGGCTGAGAAGTGAATACCGTATGTCTGGCACGGGTGTCTGCCCACTTCTGATAAATAAGGCTGTGTGCCTTACAGCTGCTGAGAGCTTTGTTTGCAGTTGGAGGTGGGAGAAAGAGGCCTTGAGAGTCTGAAATTCTAAAAGCGCTCTGTAATCGTTTTAATTTATGTGACTCTTCCATTTAAGTTTGGGCACAGTGAATTTTTGAAGAAAGTACTTATTTCACATATATAATTCCTTAAGTCTGTATATCAGCAGCTGTGTACCTCCATGGAGGATAAAAAAGATCCTTTCCACAGGCAGTTTTTCATGGCATGGAAACTAATATTTTAATCCACCTTTTCAGAGAATCCGGTAAAGTCATAATGAGCAAAATTTGGTTTTTGGTTTTGTGTGTGTGTGTGTAAGTGTGTGTGTATGCTTTTCTGTCCAAGCAGGAACATGGAGAGATGGACTGTGGTACCAAAGATGCTTATGTTCTCATTATTAAGGGTGTTACTCTGAATATCGGCAGCAGGATGTTAGATAGTTAACACTACCTTCAGGCTGTTGTCTGCACACTTCCCTTGGTTAAACTTAGCCGGATTCTGTGTGAATTGGGAAACTTGGTTGAGCTATGTGAAGTCCCCACTGTGCAGGCCCTCAAAGGTACCCTTCAATGCTTTTTGTGGAAAATGTGTTATTTCTGTGCTGAAAATGTGCCTTTGTTGCTGTTGTGCTTACATCAGGAGTTTTACATCAGCCTTTTCCACTGGTAAATTTGACTCAGATTAATGAGTAATAAATCTAAAGATAACCTTTTTAAACTATTGGAAAGCCAAGAAGGCGAATGTATAATTATGACTTGAAAGGACACATGACTAAGACACTCGAACTCATTCATGTGGAACAGTCTTTTCTAGTTTAACACAAGTGGATGAAAATTACTTCCTAGTTCAACATGCATCATTAATTACTTTACTCTTTTAAAAACTGATGTCTGGATACATATCTGTAGATGTGAAAAAGACAGAAGGATCAGAAGTTTAACCAGAATACTAATTAGTTTAAGGTACAGATTTTTTGGAGAAATTGCTGAGCCCTCCGGCCTATATTTTTTGCCTGTATTTCTTAGAATTAAACACAACCACACTATTAAAGAAAAACATGTTATCCTTGTCAAAAGGTAGAAACTTGTCTAGTAAGTTGAAAAAAAAATTTAAAGCATCATTCTTTGCATTCCTGATGGGCCATAAAATTTAATGTGGAACAGACATGGAAAACATAGGCCATTTGGATTTCATGTGTATTCTGAGGCCAGAAGACTGCTGTTGGGTTTGCTTCTACAGTTTGCACTTTGATGTATCTATAACTCTTATCTTCTTATCACATGAAGTAGAAATGAACACTTCAATTTATCATCCAAGTAAGGACTCTTTAAAGCAATTCTCAATCAATAGGCTTTCACTTAGCTGCTTTTTAAACTGCACCTAAACACACTTTCCATATGTCCCAGGGAGAATGGGTCTTTTCTTTAGTTTAAGATGCTATGAGGTAGCTTGCAGGTGCAATCAGAAATACCAGGAGTTTAAGTACCGATGATCATACTTGTTTCTACCTAATATAAGTATCTTTGGGACCAGACTGAATATGTTAAAAGCCTGTTGAATATATTTTTAAAGTATGTGGAGTGGAAGTATGCTAATATTAGCCAAAATTTATATCATTATAATAGTACCTTTGTTATGAGTGAGCTTTAATTTCTTACCTTCCCAACTATAAAGTAGTTCTGTTGTTTTCATAAATAGACTTTTTATATCTCTTTCTGTGTACATATATATAGGTTACATACATATATATGTGTATGTATAAAAAGAGAGAGAGATTACAAATGACTCACTCTGGGGTCGGGGGAGAGTAATATTTAACTATTTGATTGGTCTTCTTTTCTACTCTTTTCATGCTCCCCCTACACACACACACACATACACACACACTTGCAGTATCTGCATATAAAAGTGTCTTTTCTAAGCATCTGCTCGTTGCCAAGGTATAAATCAGAAAACCCAAGCTTCCTTCTCCCACTTCAAACACAAGGCTCCGTTCTGCTTTGGCCCCTTGGAGCCCTGCCAGCGTTGTCATGATGATGTCAGTTGACCAGGAATGTTCACATTTCTCATGCTGTGCTCCACATTCTCTGACTTGAGCAAATGTCCCTTTAGAGCCCTGGAGACCCAGGGTTGGATCAGAAAAGCACAACTTGTTTGCACTCCTGCCCGTCATGTGCTACCTTTCAATCTCAGGGATCCATTTTTTTTTAAATGACTTGGTGATTTACAAAGTCACATGACACTTTCGTCACTTTGTTGATGAAGAAAATAGTCACCGGCAGTTTATTGAGCTTTGAAGCCAGTAATGCTTTATTAGTGTACTAAGGAACTTGAACTTTTTTAAGTTCAGTATTCTGTCATTCCGCAAGTATTTGCTTTATACATCCACATTGCTAATAGATTTTCATTGTCTTTAATGTTTTTCATCACAAGTAGCAATGCTTATACTTAATGGGGGAAGTTATTTCTGTCATAGGATACTGTCCTCAGTGTATAGAATTCTCACACAGCTTTAAGCATTTCTTGTTTCTTGCCCAGCTTGTTGAAAACCACTAGGTAATTATTTCTAGTAGTTAACAGTTTTGACCTGTAAGTCATAAATATTTTTTAAACCTGGATAGTTACTGAAAACTGCTTGTAGAGATGGCTGTGGTTGGAAGGGGTCATTGAACTCTGTATCATGCCTTGCTCTACTCAACAAATGCCTCATGGTGCTGTAAGAACCTTGAGGAAGTCAGTCCATTCAACAACTAAAATGTGCATAAACTCAATATTACGAGTTTTTAGAGAACAAAGCCTTAAGATAAGACCTGGTCTTTTTCACACCTGTTACATCTGAACTAATTATCCCATGTAATTAGAAGCCCTGTGTGTGACTGTAGTTCTGACATGACCCTTATACAACGTGGATGCTGACTAAAATTCTACAAGTAAGTGTTAGGTCTCTGAGTGATTATGGCTATTATAGAAGAGTTAATCTGTGATAAATATTGCAGATTCTGTGATCTGAGTTAGAGCTCAGGATTCTTTGTAAATGTACAATAAATATTGCTTGCTTAAACTTGTTAGTTAATGCACATTGACCTGACTAACCTTAAAAATAAAATCCTGTATATACTTATACTGTAAGTATATTTAATTTTTATGTTCTCTTATTTGAATAAGGAAATTATATACTTATAAAGAAGGACAAAAAGCAAGAATTTTCTTGACTGTTAGCTTTTAAATTAGACCTTAGTTGGCAGAGACTCTCTTTGGGTATTGCCTACATTCCATTTCTCTTAGGATAAGGAAGATTATGAATAGCTTTCTTTTAATCATTAAGTTTTGATTCATTTAAAATAATAGAACTTCTTGAGGCAGAAACTAACCCAGACACTAAGAGACATAATGTCAGTCAGACAGAACCCTTGCCTTCTGTCCTCCGTTCTCATTGAACAGTGTAATGACTTTTGACAAGATTCCAATTCATAAATTTAAACCATTGTGAATTTTATGTTTACTCTTCCTCTTACAGCTCATGGTAAATGTATCCTTTTGGTAATTTTTAGAGTGTTCCTTTGTGGCTTTTTATAGAAATTTCAAAACAAGTTAAACTAGGAAAATTAAAGTCTAGTTGAAGACAGAGATTTTTAAAATCCTATTTTAAGAAATAATTGCAGATTCCAGGAGCAGTTTCCAAATTAGCACAGAGGGACTCAATCAACATTCCATCTCTGACTGAGAATACCTACCTGCATTGTCTAGAATTCCAATGAAGCTGCCAAAGCTAGTGAGGTACCCAAGCTCCCGGAAGTGTCAGGAATCTGGATCCTAGCTTCCTTAAGATTTTTTAGGATTTCTGAGGATGACAGATTCAATGGGTCACTTAGGGTACATTTTAGCAGGACACCAGGAAGCTCTTAATTACTTGGAGTGAAAGGACAACAGACCTGTCCGCTGCTACATGCTGGTGTGCTGTGGTAGATACAACTGTTGTCTTTGTAAAGAAAACACTATTATAGCACTGTTATTCTCTCCTCTCTCACCTTCATTGCGTGCACAAAATACACAGATGTTTTATTAATTGACACAGGTTTGGCACTTCTGTCATTGGTGCTGGTATCGTGTGCCTTACACCGTTTCCTAAAGAAAGAAGATATCCCCACTGCAGAGGAGTATCATCGTTGATCCCAGTCACTCTCTCTTGCCCAACCTTAACACAGTTCTCATGGATTGCTATCTTCAAAGACCACTGTTCTGCGTTTGGTTCCAGTACCATAGCTCAGCTTCTGCTTTCCAGGAGTTGCCCCAAGGGTGTGCCTTTGTTCCCAAGCAGCCAAGTAGAATCCTTGTTCACCAAGGTTGATCCCCTTGGCTGCAGAACATAGCTTTTCTTGACCAGTGGTTTTCTCTTTCTTTCTTTCTTTTCAGTGGCCTTGTTGCTAAGACATTAATCTCTTATTCCCTAAACTAGCTCTCTTTGTCCTTACCTAGCTTGCTCCTCTGCCACTGTGTGTACAGAACTACCATGTGAGATCACAGTGTGCACATGCTTCGTAAATCACGAGCTCTGTGGCAGGTTTATGTTCAGACGCCTAGAGATTCCGTTTTCAAGCAGAAATGCAGAGTCTGAAGGTTGAATTGAACTGGGCAGCTTGCCTCTCCCTTCCTCTTAGCGCTGGAGACCCACTCTTCCCTTTTATAGAAAGTTTGTTCTAAATCTGTTGCTTTTAATACTGGACTTGCTTTTTGAGAAACTTTTTAAATCACATTCTACAAAATTCGCCAAAATCCAAGATCCTGTACCACTCCACTTTTTAGTGTGTCATATATCAAGAAGTCATAGTTTTACTTTTTTAATTCCCAAAATTTAATGTATTTAAAAATTGACAGTGAGCCCTCCACTCCTGCCCCACCAGAGCGGAACCCTAAACCTTGGGTTGCACTGGCATTTTCACCTACATGTATCCTGATACAAAAAAACCATTAGCCATGGCGCAGGGACTTTTCACACTGTAATTTACCTCTCATAATCTCTACTTTCTTTTGATGAGACATATCAAACGTGTAAGAAAATTGCTATTTAAATTGTCCAGTCAGGCCCATTTGTATTGGTAGAGCTAAACCAGTGAAGGCCAATTAATTTCATATAAAGATTTAGTGAAATGTATGTGTCTACTTGTTACATTTAAAATTGTCAATTTGTGAGATTACAGTTCTTTTCCAGCTGTCTCCAAATGAACAGTATGATGATGACAACGATGTCAGCTTTTGATAAGCATGGCAGTACCTGTGGGAGCTTGGAGGCTTAAGCTCAAGTCAGAGTTAACATAGCCGTCCCAAAGTATAGACTGTGTTCTGAAAGGAAGGCACATCTACTTGTAGACGAGAGATGATTAGATGCTACGGGAATGGCCATCTGCATTTTCTGCAGGACCCTGTCCTGCCATCAACAGTGCAATCAACTCCCAGAACTCAAACCCAGGTCAACTTGTCCCCTGTGTCATTTTTATCAGCTTGCTGATGTGATCCTCAGCCAGAAATTCATCACCTGCTTTTCATGCTGAGAGTCAAATAAACATTTGCTTGTCTGAACAGAATTAACCAGGAATGGCCATTTCCTGTGCTTGCTGCTGATAGGACCACATTAATTTCACCTTATCATGACTGCAGTTAAAAGACTCCTCCAGCTTCCACTGTATTCTTATTTTTCGGTCTGCTTAAGGGGCTCAGTAAAGACACAGTAAAATTAATTTGCCCTCTTAGCTTCTTCAATGTCATCAATTTTATATCCTATGACATTTTTATTGAGTGATATCTAGTTATCAGTTCAAGTTCGGTCTAAGTATCTGGGTCTAAAAAGACGTCAGATCAAAAATAGACCGTCTGAGTGTTGAGGACTACGACAGGATGGCAAGCAGCGCAGGCCTGTGACTGTAATACAGAGGTGATGTGAGTGCCTGGTCAGGTGGGCATGTCCCACAATGTCCTTCCAGGCTGGTTGGGAACAGGACGCTTGCCGGCACCTGAAGATTTGAACCTTGGTGACGGGGGAAGCTTGCAGTGGAAGGAACATGGGCCCTGCCTCTGTACTGAGGCAGGGATGGAAAAGGTGGAGTAAATGGCGCCTACAAGTGCTCTGACTGCTGCTCTTGGGCTGGGCCTGCCTACCTCAGGCAGCTCAGTGACTTCTGTGACTACTCTGATGGACCAAGACAGTACTCAAAATGACACTGCTGTATTCCAAGACGCTACTGTAAATGTGTACTAGGCAAATGCTAATGTGTTTCGCAAAATACAATCTGGGACCTGTGTTGGGTACAAAGCACAGGATCTCTTTCTCATTGTACTGGCTGGCTTTGAAAATATTCTGTGGCTTTTTCAGAAATCACTTGTAAAGGCCCTCAAAAGTGGAGCCTGTTCCCCATCTGCCCTGCCTTCTGTTTGTATCACTTTTTGATATTTTAGGGCATTTTCGAGATAATGTGCCATCAACACCTGCTGTGTGCTAAGGCTGACCCTGAGCTTCGGATCCTCCTACCCACCTCCCAATTGCTGCGCTTACAGGCTTGCACTGCCACATCCGATTTTATAGAGTACTGAGCATTGAACCCAGGACTTTGTACATGCTAGGGAAGCATTATACCAACTGAACTACATCCCCAGCCCTAGAGAGAGTCTGTTATAATTGTTTCCTTTTGTGTATTTCAAACATAGAAAATAGAAAAGTCAGTAGTAAACATCAGAGCTTGGATCTTGTGATATGGAGGTACAGACATTGATGAAGTAAGTTATTAATATTTGCAGAGTAGGATGACTCGGATTAGGGAGGCAAAAATTCTTCCACTGAACCACCAAAGCACCCTTTGACTCAGAAACTAGGGAACTAGATACTAAATCTCAGCACTGTAATCCTGCTGCTTCAAGGCTTTGAATTAATACTACTCTGGCCAAGCTCAAGTTGCATCTACAAGTAACAATATATGCCAGATAGTTTAGGGCACAGGAAACATGTGAAAACAATACAGTGATGGGCAAAGTAAACTGCCTACAGGCTGGGCTGGTGGGCATAGTACGGTTAAGAGTAGGCATCCTTCTTTCTCTGCTACAGTAGCCTAAGCTTTTGTTCACACGGCATTCACTTCATTTATCCAGCAGGCATTTCTAAGTATATACTATTCAATTATTTATTCTTCACTTCAATTAGTGTGTATTAAGAGATCGGGATTCCAAAGAGACTGCCCTCAGGGAGTCTGCTGCAGAGACAAAGACAATCAGACAAACAATTCTACTAGAACGGGGAGTTTGAATTGTATCCAGAGTTCTGAGGAGCCCAGCAAGGATTCCCGCTAGGGTCATGCATCTATTACAAGTTACATTTTAGAGTTGCTATGTTAGCACCAGTATTATGGATGGGTGGAAAACAGAGCCAGACTATAACTAAGTGGAAAATTGTTTCAGACCAGAACTTAGACAACTGAAAAAAGCAATGGGAACAGCTTCAAGGAGTATGCAGACTGAAGAGGCAACAGCCCAGCCTGGCCTGGGTTACATAGGAAGTTGTAGGCCACTTTGACTACATAGTGAGACAAAGTTTGGGGAGACAAAAAGAGAGGGTAGGACTTGAGTAAAATCCATTCCTTTCTAGGTCTGTGTTTTTAGTGACTGCTGTTGATGAGTAAGTCTGGAAACTACATAAACCACCTCCTGAATTCTCTAGGTCACCCTGCCTCCGCCCCACGACCTTTAAGGCTGTTTTCAGTCATCCTGTCTGCCAGCTTTGAATCTGTGGTATGCTTCTTCTAGCTTGTGTGGTTAGTTAGCTAATGTGTTTTGCATTCAACTAAGGAAATTCAAAATACTGTCTCTGAAAGCCAGCAAAGGTAGAAATGCTATCCAAGTTACAAGTGGCAGGCTTGCTGAGTTCTCAGAACCATGACTGAACAAACCACCCACTAATTTTAGGATGGGAGAGCTTAGAGCACAAATTGAGTTTTCAATAGTACATAATGTCCTTCTTGGACATTCTATAGCCTTTGGAACCATCTTCTGGCTTTCCAGCTCTTGGCCATTTTAAAGGCTTATGTCCTCCTCAGTCATTATCATATTAAGTGTGGTCAAGAATTTAGTTTTGAATTTTTTAACTTTCTCCACTGGATCATCTGGACCTCAAAAGCCCTGGAAGCTTGATTTGTCCTTTTATGTCCCTGATGGAGCTGGGCAGCAGTGAGACTGGCAGGCCTGTCACTCATACGTGCATAAGCTGGGAGATGGCACACTGGACCACCGAGGCTATAAGTTATGACTACCACCTTCAAGCTTATACACAAGAACAGTGTTCCACACTGCATCTTCGTGGCTCCCACTTGCATATATCCATATTCCAAAAAGGATTAGTGAACATCAGATACATTCTGATATGCTCCTGCTCCTGTTGTTGAAGTTTAAGTCTGTAACCAAAGTTCCATTTGGTCTTTCACAGGAAACTCTTAGTTAGTTTTTTGAGCCCCACCTCTGATACTCTTTCAAGCTTCCTATTACCAAGCCATCAAATGTATGTTTATTTTACAGTGATTGTCCCCAGCACAATACGTACCAACATACAGTGCATATTTCTCTTGACTGTAGATGTGCTCACTTATACCTACTACTCTATAGACTGGCCCTTACTCCTACATTTATCCATTGGATTTCAATAGCAAATTTTCTCAGCATGAAGAACTGGTAGTATTACTGTTTTATAAAATAAATGAAAACAAAACCAGCACATTCCCACAGAAACCCTGTACTGAGAAATTTTGAACAGTTAACATTTTTAGTTACTTCTCTTAGTCTGGGATTTTAATTACTCATAGCCTATGAAATCAAGGAAACAGATCAAACTTTACAAATGAAGAAGATAAATTTCTATTCTTCCCCCTGCGTGCTGGAGCCCACCTGGCCAAGGGCTGTGGTCTTAGCAGTTGTTACAGTTTGTATCAATTGTCAACTTGACAGCATCTAGAATTACCAGATAGACAAGTCTCTGGCCAGACCTGTGGAGGGTTTTCTTGATTGCCTTAATGGTTGTGGCAAGACTCTTCTTAATTGTGGGCGAGGCCATTTCCTGTCTGTGCTCTTGGGAGATGACCTCTAGCATAGCACTGATGGCACTGCGCTCCTTGACTTGTGGATATGGAACGCCTAGCTCCTGCTGTGATGGTTGCCCTACCGTCCGGGATGGTACTGCCAACTGTGAACCAAAGACACCTTTCCTCCTTTAAGTGGCCTTTGTCAGGACATTTTACCAAGAAGAGCAGCAGGAAGAGTAACCAGGGTAGTAGTCTACAGGCTTTAACCGCATTACATGGCCGATTCCTACTGAGCAGTTGCCGGACTGTCTGTGATCCATATTCTGCTGCCAGTCCATTGTAACACTGGAATGGAAAACAAGTCATAGCTGATGTAGATTTGACTTGTTGGCACTGCTATAGATCTACTTTACTAATAAAATAACATAAACCCCTCACTTGTATTTTACAGCAATTGTGATGTTTCACCCATAAAGAAAACTCAGGAAGTAGCTGCAGCACACCTTATTGTAGGCGTGTTCATTTATTTTTTTAATAATAACATCTCAACAAGCCTTAATTAATGCTCATTTACAGATAAAGAGACAGTGTCTCAGGCTGGGGAGATGACTCAGTTGGAAAGAGTTTGTGCTACCCAAGCATAAGAGTTCAAATGCTCAGACATAAAAAGTCAAGCATGGTCACATATACACATCTGTAACCCTACCACTGCAGGTGGAGAGAAACAGGGCAGAGGGTCAGTGGGGCTTGCTGCCTCCCTGCTTAACTCAGAGGCCAAGGAAAGACAGCAGAGAGTGAGAAAACAAGACACCTGACAAGCTCTTCTGACCTCGGCACTAGGCACACACATGCACATATAGAAACACACACGAGCACACAAACATATTCAGAAAGAGCCAGGTATTTGGGGAAGAGCGCTAAGCTAATGGGGACAGCTGGGCCTACACGAAAATCTGTTAGCTTCCTGTCTATGACCCTGGCATTGCTAGCCTGTCCACTGCCCACAAAACCCTCTGCTGCTTCTATTCAACTCTGCCACCCCACAAGCCAGCATCAGCCCAGCCCCGCTGCTTGTCATCTGCACACTGTACTTGTGAATTTCAGATCACTTAGGCATCAACACAGAAAGCATTTCCTGAGTTGTAACTGGAATTGTCTAGGGGAAGTCATGCATCTAAAGAAGGTATTCTATTATGCAGTCATTAGCATCTCATTTAGGAACCTCTGTTTTTCAGAATTAATTTCACAGAGAGCAATGGAGATACTTATTTGTCAGGCATTTCGGAGAAATAAATACAAGAGACAGATACATGTAGTTCAAATCAAGACAGTTCATTCCATCTGCTCTGGGTGTTTAAGGCGTCCAGAGGTAATTGGACATAGTAATTGTGTTGTGGTATCTGAAGGTTTTCCCTGACACTTGTTTTCAGCTGTGTTCTCCCTGAGCCTGTAATTGCGAAAACATTCTGCCATGGTGATTAGTTCCCAGTTTAAAATTGACTGTTTCATTAAAGGTAACTCCATAATGAGTCCAGTGAGGAACCCAAGCTGTGTCCTCTAACAATTGTGCTTCCCTCTTCACTGGACCATGTGCCTACAGAATGGTGTGAGTCACAGCCTTCACCCTCAGTCCTGTCTGAATTTCAAGAAGAGAGGAGGCTCAATTACACTGCCTTTAAGGTTCCTTCCAGACTTAGCATTCAGTGATTCTTTGGAATATTCACCAAATAGAGGTTCAAAAATTGATTCTGCATTCACACTGAGAGAAAAGAATGCCTATGACTGAATGAAAGATTAGAAGCTGTGGAGAGGAAATAGTTGTGTTGAGTGAGTTCTTTTATTGGAAATCAGCCTTGGACTACTGGACAGGAAATTAAGTTCTTGCCTGGGTCATTAATCATTGTGCCAATCTGAAGATTGGCAAGGGAGGGAGGTGGCTATATTTGAGGAGGAAGGAAGGAGTGGGCAGAGAGAGCCCTCCTACAGCGCCCGGCTCCGAGTGGGCATTCACTGGCAATGGTAGGATGGTACCAGACACCCGCTCTGGCACAGATGTCTGTGATATTTTTGTCCAACCCTCCTGATAGTTCCCATGCTTCTCCTCCCCAAACCTGTTTCCCACGTTCACCAAGAGGAGAGAGATGGATAGAATCACAGGATTTTCACTGAGCAATGGCAGAGAGATGATAGGCCCACGGGGATCACATTCCCTGTTCAGCCCCAGAAATGTCCTAAGGAAGAAGACAACAGGATTAGGCTATCACTCATTTCTATCCAAATCAGCATCCGTAAGAAAGCTGAACACTAACAAAAGCCAAGGGACAGCTGTTCCCCTCAAGACTCCCCATCTTTTATCTCTTCATTGTGTCTTGTTCCTAAGTGGAACACTACTCTGGGAGAATATATTCTACCATATAAAGGTGAATTCTCCTCAGCCTCTCATCATTGTGGTACAAAAGTATCCTGGCCCTTGCTCTCCCAGCCTCACACCCTGGCTTTTACTCTCCTGGCCTCCCACACCTCCCCAGTGTGGGGCTGTGTTAGACCTCTTGTGCTTCTTGGTGTATTTTTTCCTGTAAGGTGAGAAGTCTTGGTAAATTTAAAAAAAAAAAAAAAAAACTTGAGAGTAGATTTTATTTCCACAAAAATAATAATTTTTACATCTTGGGTATCATGTGTCTCAAAGCTGTTCCCAGTAGACTCTAAATATGCCTTTATGCTCCCCACCCATCAGACCCACCTGGGACACGTGTCCCTCTTGAGCTGTGACTGACTAAACCTCCTAGGAGCCCCTAGCTTACAGACATTTCTGCTGTGGGTGTGACTAATTTGGGTTGGAAATCAAAAGTGTCTGGCTTAGTTATGCTTTGTGTGGGTTTCCAGTTCTGTCTCTCCTTCTCCAGACACCTGCTTCTTTCTAACTGGGATTTCACAGTGGTCTTCCTTGCTCTGCCCACTATGGTTCTCAGCATCTCTGCTGAATCCTGCCCTGACACATCCTCTGAGTACTCCTTGGGTGGCCCTGGTGGTGGTGGCTTTCACACTTCAATAGGATCCAAGTAGCCTTTGCTATTCCCTCTACAGATGGCTGATCTGAGCCTGCCCAGTCATGGCTGCCCCTTTCTTGTTATTTACACCAGAGATGAGATCAAAGGTAGTTTCCAAGGCTGGGGAGATAGAACAGCAGCATCAAAATGCAAATTTCACTGTAAGCCTAGGAAGTGTGAATTCTCTCCTCTACCGTGACTGTCATTGTCACTTCAGTCTATGCACTACACTACCATATTAGTCATTCATACTTCCCTCAGTGCAGTTGCGTTTTCAGGAAACAAAGAGCCCAGGTGGACTTGGGACGATACCCAGGCACTAGGGACCCACAGTAAGACCTCTTGGTAAGAGCTTTCTATTTAGTAAACAGTTGAGAGATTTTGAGAAGGAATTATATGGAGAACATGACTCCCTAGGAAGGGAAATCTGAAAGTGCCTTTAACTTTGTTCTTTGGTTTAGTTATTAGCCCACTATCTATTTTTTTTCTTATTTTGTTATTTGCCACTGGGTTTTTTAATTATATGATTTGGATTTGTTTATTATCCAGAAATGAATATATTTTTAGAAGGCTCTTATACAGTATATTTTTATTAGTTTAAGTTTGTCATCAGTCAGTAGAAGTATGCTGTTGGTGAAAACAGGAGTACAGGATAAGTTCCATCTCTGAGGGACCCAGTGCTGAGGACTGTGCTGTACCCCAGTATAGGCTTGCCCTTTGTGGTTCTCACAGAATTCTGTCAGATACAGTAGAGTTCGAGTTTATATTGCTGCCATAAGCATCATGACAAAAAGCAACATGGTGAGGAAAGATTTATTTAGCTTACATATCCTAAATCTCAATCTGTAGAGGTAAGCCAAGTCCAGAACTCAAACCTGACAGGAACCTTGATGCAGAAGCCATAGAACAATGCTCTTTACTGGCTTGCTGCTCATGGCTTACTCAGCCTGCTCGTTTATGGAACCCAGGACCACCAGCCCAAGGATATCCTCACCCACAATGGGCTGGGCCCTCCCCCATCTATCACTAATTTAGAGAATGCCCTACAGGCTTGTTTACAGACCACTCTTATGCAAGCATTTTCAGTTGAGGTTCCCTCCTTCAGATGACTCTGGGTTGTATCAAGTTGACATAAAACTGGCCAACACAGATGGCAACAGGAGAGCCCAGGCTCTAATCAAGGTTGCCTGGTGGGCCAAATCCCTTGGAGAGATTGTGCTTGGATCTTGAGTCATCTCTTTTCTCCTCTCTTTTCAGAATGGTAAGACTTGGTTCATTTGGCATCCACCTTCGGCTCTGCTGAGAGAAGAAGTGAGAATTGCAAGGCTCAATAGGCTTTGTTACTAGGTTTCCAAAGTGGGAAAGAAGGCACCAGGAGGACCTTCCGGCACATGGATGACCTACTCTCTAAAGTCGTGCAGGGTGGCATACCTTAGTAAATATTTGTGGTGTATAGGTTCACTGGATAGTGTTAGAGATCCAGCCCAGCTCCTGCTCCCATGTACAACCTGGAGAAGTGCTTTGCACAGGTCTGTGTCCATGAAACCTGAGCTAGTGTTTCTGAAAGTATGCTAGGCAGATGCCCTCATCATAAGGACACTTGGATGTGCTGTCCCCGCCTTCTGTGTGAGGGATTGCAAACACAGACTGGCAGCTAGACGAAGTGCACATCAAATTGGCAGGACTGTCGGGGCAGCAGTCTGCAGTGGTTCAGTAGATGCAGTCCAGACCCTCCTTCAGATAGACCTCTGTCATCAAGCCCTGTACACAGCCCCTGCTGTTTGTCCTTCCCACTCATGGGAGCACTCACTGCTTAGTCTCGCCTCTCTCCTCCCCTTCTTCCTCCTCCTCCTCCTTTTCCATATGTTTCCATTTTGTTATTTCATCATCTCAGCCTTAAGTCATCTAAAGGAAAAAGAAATCTCCCCTAAAACTGACCTTCCACCTTCTCTAGTTCTGCAAAGCCAGCCCACCTTTGCTGAATTTCTCAGTCCCTTCTCTCCTCTATCAACGCCATTGCTATGTGTCCCTCCTCTAACTGTGGCAGAAGTTCTCAAGGATGGGCCGGATATAGTATCAGCATCACTTGGTAGGAGTGCCAGTGTCTCCTGCCATCCCACACCTTAGTCAAACATGGATGGCTGACTGGAGCCCCAGAAGTCCATTTTTAAATGACATCCAGAGATTTGTGTACAGCTTAAGATTTAGCACCTGTAGGCTTACACCACTCCCTTAGAATTCACCCATGACCTTATCTTCTTACTTCATATAGCTTGCTCCATCTACTGCTGTTAGGGCCACATTCATGAGTTTTCATTGCTATACCTAACGGTTGAATGTACATTTGGGCCAATTGCTGAAAGTCTTTCAATTTTTATCTTCTCCGAGAGTAACAGTTTCATCTTGATCTGCTTAGGAGTTCGTGGTCTGCAAAGAAAAATGTTAGGTTCTCCCCCACCCTGTCCCAGCTGAGAAGTCTCCACTGGAGGAAGAAGAGGGAGTAGCAGAGCTCTGTGTGCTACATCGTTTGCTTAGGCTCTGTGATCTGGGGACAGTCCTTTCAGAAGCCGACTCTGGGGCCTATGTGTCGTTTTGAAGGGAACACTAACACCAAGCAATAGAGCTGTTTCCAAAACAAACATTTTAATTTGTCCTCAAACCCAGTGCTTGACTTATAAGGCACTGTGAAGCGTTCTTTTCTCTATTCTACCCTCTGTCCTTCTACATCAAATGTTAATTTTGAAAACCAGCCTTAATTTTTCTTTCCACAGATAAAAGCACAGGGGAAGATTTTATTTGATTTCCCTTTGTTGTGATCACTTTCTTCCATCCCACCCACCCAGATGTAGCTGTTTGCATGTGTTTCTTATGCCTTGTTTCTTGGCAAGTTCGGTGATTTCTGTGCACATATTTTTAGATGTGGTATAGGTGTGTGCTATATGGGATATATGTGTGTGTGTGTACGTGTATGTGAGCTCATACTCAGAGACCAGAGGAGAACTTCGCACAGCTTCCCCCATCATCCTCTGCCTTGTTTCCTTGAGACAGGATCTCTCAGGGAACCTGCAGTTACAGTTTTTCTCTGGCATTCATACATAGGAATAGAATTGCTGCATGTTAGAAATATGGAGTAGTGTTGACTTGACAGATCATTCTGCCTCCCTCCATTCTCTCCACAGTTCAACAGGATTCCCTACCTGATGGGCTGGGGACAGAGCTCACTTGGTAGAGCTCTTGCCTATACCTCACGGAGTCCTGGGTTTAGCCCTTGAGCTGCATAAAACTAGACATGATTCTTCACCCCTGTCTTTTCAGCACTCGGGAAGTAGAAGTGAGAGGATCAGAAGTCCAGGTTCATTCTCAGCAAAATAGCAAGATTGAGGCCAGCCTGGGCTACGTAAAATCCTATCTCTAAAAAAGGAAAAATAGAATTCTTGCCTACATTAGGAAATGACAGTTGTGCGGTCCTACTAGGTGTGAAACAGCCGTTCTTCGTTTGTGTTCATTGGCCTGCTCTCAGCTCTGCCTCACAGGCCTCTGAATGATCTGAGCAACCTCCTTAACACCGCCTGTTGGTATTCGTTGGGCGTCATTGGTAGTGGTACCACCTGGACAATTCTCCCAGTGTTCGTCTCCTCTCAAAAGTTTTGTCTTTTCTGTCACCTGCCCATCAACTTTTCCCACAGTATTAAAAATCCTTACTTTTGATAAAATTATTGTTTTGACTTATAGTTTCTTTGGACATCCAATCTGGTTTTTCTCCTTATAAGGAATCATTTTTACCAATACCAAAGAGTGGTCTTTTCTAGTTGGTTGTAACATTTTTATAATATAATAAGATTTTTTTATCTTTGTAAACATAAATTCATTTATTCCATCGAAATATTGATGAACACTGAGATGACCAAAAGCCCAGAAAATAAAACTATGTCCCAGCAATTAGAATTAGTAAGAACAATATTTTTTTAAAAAGTGAATATGTGAGTGTACGCGTGTGTGCCTGCTTATATGTATGTGTATCACATGAATTCAGGTATACCAGAGGCCAGAAAGAGGGGACTGGATCCCGTGGAACTGGAGTTTATAGGTGGTTGTCCAGTTTGGATGCTGAGAATCATGCCACATCCTCTGTAGGAGCAGCCTGGCTGTAACCCTCTCCCTCGTCTCCTCCCAATCCTGCCCTCCTTCCCTCTTCTCCTCCTATGCCCTTCCCCAAGTCCACTGAGTGGGGAGGTCCTCCTCCCCTTCCATCTGACCCTAGCCTACCAGGTCTCATCAGGACTGGCTACATTGTCTTCCTCTGTGGCCTGGTAAGGCCGCTTCTCCTTCAGGGGGAGGTGATCAGAGAGCAGGCCACTGAGTTTATGCCAGAGACAGTCCCTGCTCCCCTTACTAAGGAACCCACTTGGATACTGAATCTATGGGCTACATCTGAGCAGGGGCTTCATTTGTTTTCTTGATTACGGACTGTCATCACCATAGAGAATAAACTTTCCATCTATGCTTTTTGCTTGTCCCAGCGCACCGCTGCATGAATAAAGAACATGTGTACTAACCACCAGTTACCTAGTGGCCATCTGTCTCATCTAATTGATACAGAAAGAGCCATAATTTCCATTTACAATCGGATCATTTTCTGCATATTATAAACTATAAGACCATCATCACCATCAAAATAACAAATAATTTTGTTTCGTGCACTCCTTTGGATTCTACCCACAGAGGATAACTGATAATACATTGTGTGACTGTGGACTGATTATTGGCATTTTCTACAATTTGTTGTAAACAGAACCATACTTTATATGTTAATTTGCACTTGATTTTTCATTAAAGCCTCTTAAATATTAGAAATTCTGAAGGTAGCCTTCTGAGATATCCCAGACTTTAATGTTTTTTTTTTTATTTTTCTTTAAAAATAAAATTTTAGAAGCTCAAAATGAAAAAAAAAAGTTGATCCCTTTTGATGATATCAGAAATTATAGTGGCCAACTAGCTCATGATTAATCTTTTAAAAATTGATTTCTGCTTATTAAAAGCCTGATCTTAGATTAGAAACAAGAGTATTGCTTTTTGTCCTCAGGTGTGGTGATGCTCACTTATAATCCTAGAACTGGAAAGTCTGTGGCATTAAGTTCCAATGCCAGCCTGGACTACTCACTGAAACAGGGAAGGGGAGCGGGGGGGGGGGGGGGAGAGAACAGGAGAAACTGAATGGAACAAGAGTAGTTTTACTTAGAATGCATCTGTTCAGATTCAGTCCTCTCTAAAGTGCTTTTCTCCCCGGCCTTGTTGATCCCGTTAGACAGCCTGCCAGCAGCCCTGTTTACATAACTGCCCTCCTTGGACGGCATATTTTACGGAGCCCTGTCCTCCACACGAAGTGCAGCCTGTTTAACATGGAACAGGGTCAACCCGAAAGGCACCAGAGAATGCCCAGTAAGCTACTTCTTTGTAGAACAAAAGTGGGGGCATTGGAGGAAAACAAAGTATTGGAACAAGAACAGGGGCGCTTCATCAGCAAAGACTAAAGTGGAGAAGGGAGTCATTCTTCCGAGAGGAGGTGGGGGCAAACCACTTGCTGCCTTTGGAGGAGGAGGGGGAGGAAGGTATGTGTTTGCTGCTCAGAAGCATCCCAGTTAACTAAGCACTTTCAAGAAAATGGAGCTGCAAGCCGTCAGAGCAGCCCCAGGGCTGTTAGCGTCTCTGTTTCTTAATGAAAAGAAAACCATTTGGCAAGAATGAAGAGGCTTTCCTTAATGTAGGGCCTTTCCATCTTACTGGTTTTTAAGGCTTTTTTTTTTTTCCACATCTATTACTGCTTCTTAATCAGAGCAGGAGCCTAGACCACAGTCACTGAGGTCACAAATACTAAGCATGCGACATCTGAGTTGGAATTGCTCTTCTCCAGGTGAACAGGGTTCAGTTAGCAGCTGGTCATCAAAACGGATTACACTTGCTGCGGTTTGTGCCAGTCTCTGGCTTTCCCAGAAACAGTCTCCAATAAAGCAGCAGAGAACCAGCTACATACTTCCTCAGCTTCTTTCTCTCTACTGTCCTCTTTCCATCTAACCTCCAACTGTGTCATTTCTTTCTCTGTGTCACATTCACAGAACCTTTTGATGTCTTGTATTCTGCAGGAATTCCTCCAGGATCACTATCAAGAGCAAGACCTTTCTTGTATGATAAGAAAGGTTGGAATAACAGCATGGTTACTCCCATTTCCATTGATAACACATATATCTTCATCCCACACTCTGACCCAGAACTGATGAATGCACTCATTGAGCTCTTATCTTGCATTACTTTGCTGAGCTCTATCTATATAACCTAAGCAGCCTAATAAATCTAACGTCAGTGTGTCTGATCTATGTTATAGAACTAGGGAACAAATGTGTCTAGAAAGTTATGACTTAACCAAAATTCCACCATAGGAGAGAAACCAGGGTTTGACTCCAGAAGTCCACACACTGAGTGTGGTGCAGAGAAGGCCAGTCACAGGGAGCATTAGAAGCCTATCCTGTGCTGAGCCAAGAGAACGTGCCCTGCCCCCCCACTGCCCTAGCAAATGAAACACTTGAACTTCCTTGCCATGATTTTTTTATAGAGCAATTTAAGAGATTTCCCGTAGTCCTCTACCCCAACGTGCACATACCCTCTCGTTATCTGCATCCCACACCACAACAGAATTGTTGTCATAATTGATGAGCCTACCTTGGCACATCATTACCCAGAGTCCATGCTTTACTTTAAGGTTTCTCTTGGTGGTGGATACTTTGTGTGCATGGCTAGACCATGATGACCAGACTACCATCCTGTCATGCAGAGTGCTTTCACTGCCTGGCTTCTGTATCCCCTTCCTGTCCCTGAAGCCACAGATCATTGTTATACCCTGGGCACAGTGTGCCCTCCTCAGAATGTCATAGGGTTGGAATCATATAGCATACACCTTTTCAAATTGGCGTCTCTCATTCAGTAATATGAATTTAACTTTCTCCCATGTCTTTTCAAAGCTAGAGTGCTTTACTATTTCTACCTAAGAACTCTGGAGGAAGCGTATTCTCTCTTTCCAGAAGCACAACATAGGGCCTGTACAATATGTTTTTCCTGTGTTGTTGCTATATGTGAGTGGACTGAGCCCATGAAGTGTCCACTTTGCAGTGTTTCTGGGACTCATTATATTTCTGTACATGGAGTTTTCATCACTCCAGTTTTGGCACAGAGCTTAAAAATTAAATCTTCTATAATCAGGGCATTTTTTCCCCTAATGAGAACCACAGCATGAACAGCTGCTTGTCTCGTTGTCTCTCCTCTGTGGTCCCACCGGTGTGTGGGAGTTTACTGTTGGGCTGGGGAAGAGAGAGCGAGCAAGAAGCCAAGAGTTGGGTCATGTTTCAATAGAGGAAGAAACGACGCAATACTGAGATCCTTGTGTGTTCCTCACCACCCTTGCTTTTTTGGCCATGACCCTGGCTTTCTGCTTCCTTTTTAAACTCTTACATAAGGCGTGGAGGAAAAGCATGTAGCATACATATGCCTAGACTTCCATGTAGCTTCCACACGCCTGCTTTCATGTTTGCCTGTCACTGTAAAGTGACCCTGGAGCCTGGCTTCTGCCTGTGTGGTACACACCCACGTTTTGTCTGTCTATGCTTCTGTGATGTTCCTTTCCTTCACCTAGGTGGAAACTGGGTATGTTTGTACATGCTGTCTTTTTCTTGTGTTGATTTATAAGTCCTGTTTTATTTTTTAATGTTTCTCTGTCTTTCTCACTCCCCGTCTTCTCTCTCCTAATTTTCTGCTTACCTTTGTTATCTCCTTCACTTCTCATACAATCCAACTTAAAATTAAAGAAATAAAAAAATTTATATTAGATTCTCTTTATTTTTATGTAGATAATAGGTTATTTCATTACATTTCTTCTTTTTATAAAGAACCTACATCAAATAAAATTGATTTTGATATATTGGAACCTACTCTTTTTTTTTTTTTAATGTATGGTTTTGCCTTTTAGTAGAGGCAGCTGCTTCATTCAGGCTGCACCAGCCACTGTGCCAGACATTATAAATGGGTGGCTGGGTTCTACTTTCACTAAAGGAGTCAATCCCAGCCATACTATGGGCCTTTCGTGCTTCAATTGCCCTATATATAGCATGCTTAAATGAAGTATAGCCTTATCATTTACCCAATTTCAGGTCACTCTGGGGATTAAATGAGTCAGTCTGAGTAGACTTTCAAATTTCATCAAAGACAAATTTATTGACTAAATTAATGTTAACAGCCCCTCTTGCTACTAGCTTCCTTTATATCCTTCCATCAGGAGGTGAGGCACCTCCTCCTGCCTCTCTCATCCTCAGGAGCTGCTGGTGAGAGAGAGAGCAGCACAGCAACAGCAGATTTGGGTCAGAACACAGCTACAATCCCGGATTTACCCCTGACTCCTCTAGACCAAAGCAAATTCTCTAATCTCCACAGGCTCCCATGTGACTCCCTCAGTGCCATCTCTACTAGTCCCACCCATCCCTGGACTATTGAAGGGAAAGCAGGGTGGGAAAGCAGGCCAACCCTAAATAAGACTGATGCAGAGGTCGGGCCCTCTTCTCTGCATTTTATCCACTCAAAGCTGGTGGAGTCTCTTAACGAGCTTCACATACAGTGTGTGACTCTAATGCTTTCTCCTTGTTGGCATCAGGCACATTTTGACCTTCAGAGTAGAGCCAAATCCCGAAAGGCATTTAGAGATCAGAGAGCTCTGATGTGTCATCATTGATTGTGCTGGTGTTTATGAGCGCCCTGGTTCTCAAGTGAGATGGAGTTAGCTTCCAGTATATTTAAAGGTGCAAAAGGTAGTGGTAGAAGAGGAAGGATGGGAATGGGATTAAAATTTGAAGCTGTAATACCATTATAAAATGAGTGCAGGACAGAAAGATTCCAAGAAAAGAACATGAGAGGGATATAGGGAACCTGAGTTCAGTAGAAGGGGATGAAGACAGTGTTGACTTTCCCTAGGAAGGGTTAGCGCCACATTCAACTATAAGACCATATTAGTTCCATCATCTTAGTGGAACATATTTCTTATACATTTTCTAGTAATTCTGAAGAAACAAAAGACCAGTTAGGTACCATGAAAAATATAATTTCCCCTTCTTGAAAAAAAAAAAAAAAAAAAAAAAAAAAACAAAGGAAACCATTTTCAGAGTATAGACTAGCTTGACTGTTTGCAACATCTATCCCAGAATCATGCAGTAATTATGCAGTTTTAAACCTAGGTGGATCTAGATTCATTCAAAGATGGAATATCAGGGTGGAAAGTGATAGGCCCAATGGAAGCATAAGTAGAAATATCCACAAATTACTTAACAAATATCTGTTTTTGTCTCAAGTCTTTTTTTTGGGGGGGGAAGGAAATTTTTTTGACAAGTGATCCTTTTCTGTATTGTTTTAATTCCTGTTCTTGATAATGATGTGGCCTTTTTTATTGAAATCCGTCTTTACCTTTGATTGTAAGGAACTTCATTCCTTTACCCCCAAACCATAGATAGCTGTAGGAACTCACTAGAACTGATACAGAGAGTCCAAGTTAGAATAGAAAATGCCATCTTGTAACATCTCCAGCTTGTTCTTATTTTACTTGCATGTGTTTGTGTAGTGCATGCCTGTGTACATGTTTGTGTGTGCACGTGTGTAGCACAAATTTCTAATTTGTCTCGAAAAACAAACGAAAAGTAGCACAAATTTGTAATAAGAAAATTAATTTTTAAATCTCCACGATACAAAATGGTAATTACGTAAAAATAATTGTGTTGTGTTTTTATAATAAAAATATAATTCAAATCACAGTCATAGTCTTGGCTGACAATGATTTTTAAAGGATTTCCAGTAAACTATTAGGCAAAGCATGAGGTTGGTAGAAGTGTGAGTGGAAACAAATTTCCACTTGTATTACTTGTTAGACAGAGTGAAGAATTAAAATGCAATTACCCTTTAGCCCAGCCAGTTCTCAGTCAGGCATCTTCTCACCTACTTAGACTAAATACTCAGAACCTTCAGAATAAGAACGCTGACTGACATCACTGTGGCTACAAGGTACTGGAATACATCTGAAGCCCTTTAGGAGGAGGCTCTTTAACTTGATAATGGCACATGTTGGAGTACGATTCTGTGCAGCTCTTCCAAAGAACAAGGAAGGCAGCTTGTGTGCAGTGATGAACTGTCTATCCAGATTGCTGCTCTGTGTTTGGGGAAGAGTGGCACTAGGCCCGTAGCTGGGCTGTGTCAGACACTCTTGGACGTGGTGAAGGATGTAAGTGTATTCCCACCATTGGTGGAAGCAGACACATGCGTGCAAACCGGGTTGGCTGCTGCTGCTGACAGTAACAGGTGTGTCTCTCCTCCCAGCACGCCTGCTTCTCATTCCAGTTCTGAAGAGGCTCTAACCTGCATTCATACGCAGATGAAAATAGGAGTACTTCACTAGCGGCAACTTAATTATAAGTACAAACTCCTGCCCAGCCTAATTTGTTTATTAGAAAGTGGCATTTGGTTTGTTTCATTCATTAAGACTGGCTCTTTTCTTCACGTATGCATATGGCCCAGGGGTTCAAAGGTTCAGATATTTGAGCCATTCAGAATACATCAATGAGGCAGCTGCAGTTTTATGCCTGAATCCCAGCATCATAGAGGCAGAGGCAAGAGGATCAGGAGACCAAGGTCATCTTCTATGTAGCAAATTGGTGACCAGCGTAGAGAACATGAGATCTTTTTTCAAAAATACATCAGTTAACCAACTAAAAAGCACTTCTGCACAGTGGCCACAAGCCCATCCAACTCAGCGCTGATATTCTGCCTCTGAAAGAGTGAGGGAAGGAAAGTTGGCCTACTCATTCACTGTTTCGAAGGCACCTGCTTCTTGATGTCAGTATGGTGACCTTCACTGACGAATGCAGGCCCTTCCCTTCAGAGCATTGTCGACAGTCAGGGCTCTCTTTGCTTAGCCTGGGGCATGCTAGCCTTCCTGGGCTGTGCTTGTGTTACAGTCCATTGCTGGTGCTCCTCCATTCCTCTCTGCTTCCTCCTCCTGGGATGGTTTCTGCTGTCTTCCCGCAGCAGGGTGAGGGACATCATTAGGATGGTGTTCACGTGACTCACAGTCCCATGATGAGTACTGCAAGCCTCTGCTCTTGCTTTTATTTAAACACAATGTAGCTCTGTGCTGGCAGGATGGCAAGCACTTCTTTAAAATGGTATAAAAATAATTACCCTTGGCTATGCTCACTGCCACAGTGATGGGGAGCCAGGGAGGCCAGTCCTCACTGAGCACAGAATGAATTCCAGCAACTGTTGGTTGCACCGTAACTTGCAGCCAGTGGCAAGTCTGACAGACTCGCACTCTGCTCCCACTGTCTGTGCTGTAGCTTAGCACTGTTGTTCTCTCTCCTTAAGGAGCCACGTTTTGCTTCTCTTTTCCATGCTGGGCTTAACCTTCCCCTGTAAGGAAAGAACAGTCATTATAGGATACTAGAACTTAGATGTCAGGGAGAGGACTTAGGGCCTCTCCGCTATGCTTACTACAGTATGCTTTGTGAAGTTCATCCAGTATATCTGCTATGAGGGACATACAAAAACTGACTATTTCTAGATGACAGTTCTAGTCAACATGTTAATTATGAAATATAGTTTCAGAAACAACTCATGGGGGAAGGAAGCATGAGTCTTAGTTTCTAAACACCACCTTAGAGTCATTTAAACTCTTGTCAATGAGCATGTCTTTGGTGTTAGACTGGTTCCTGGGAGTTTCAGGGTACTACAGATGGACCAGGTCTCACAATGGAGACATTTTATGAGATCATCAAAGCTGTTGAAAGACAATGCAGCCTCCTCCGTCTCCAAGAACAGAGCTTGACAGTAACATTTCAGAACAGATGTTTCCATAGCCTCCACATGTTTTTATTTGGTGGCACAAAAGACTGTGTTATTCATGAAATGGTCTGTTAGAGAATTAGTTCCCCTGTGTGGGGGTCGTGGGAATATGTGTAGTATAAATTGATTTTACTTTTGGGAAGAGACTGGCTCTAACTCAGCCAGCCTGAAAGAATGGGCTCCAACAAGTTCCAATTATGAGGCCACAATGTCACACAGGCTGTAGCAGTGACGTAGCCTAGCATCCTTCCCAAAGTGTGTCAGGTTAGCTAGTTGGAGGCCATCATATCATTTATAAAAAAGTAGAAGCCAAGTACAAACCACAGAAGCCTGGTCTTGTAAAGCACAGGCAGAAGGTGGGATCATTCCTGTGGCTGGTTCCTTACATCAGCACCCAATGCATGCCCCCTTCCACTGCTCAGGGATGTTGATGGCAGATGCCCATTTAAAGGAAGAAGCACCATTTGAGATACTGGCAGCGTAGGACATGGTTTCAGGGTCTCCCAGGAGACCTTGGTCTGCTCAGTAATGTAGAATAAAAAGACTGGTCATTTTCACTTCCCATGTCTCATTTGTCGACTGCCCCGATCTGTACTTTCTACTGTGTCCAGCAGCACAGACGTCAGCAGACTGTGACCCGAGGGTCACCTCTGACCTGCCGCCTGCTTTTGTAAGAGAGGTCTGATGGGATCCCAGCTGCTCTCGTTGGTTACACATTTTCTATGGCTGCTTTGCACTTTGTCACCAGAGGCCACTTAGCTAGTGAAACCTAAAATATTTACAGAAAAGTGTGCCAGCCCCTGCAATAGGAAGTCACATACATATTGCCCGTGAACTCAGGCAAGAGAGACAAAGGATCACAGGGCCAGCCTAGGCTCCACAGCAAAACCCTGTCTCAAAAATAACATCAGAGAAGAAAAGGAGGCATATGTAAGATTTTAGTAATTTAGATTCTGAAGTAATTTGGAGAACATAAGAACTATAATTGATGTGAGCTATCCCATCATAGGAGAGTAGTTAAAATATACATAGACAAACGTGAAAACCAAGCTCTTACACGATGACCTGAAAAGTATTCTAAAATTAAAATAATATTTTTCTGATGTATAGTATACCACGATCAGATGTTAAAAGCTGTGCCGTGTTTGGCTGCTGCTGTATTTGTCCATCTCGCATCTGTATGTGTTGGGTCTCAGCACTCGTGTGTATTTCTGGCTGTCCTGAACAATGAGGTGACAAGTACAGGCATTGCTGTGGTGCTTAAGTGCTAAATTATATGTGAGAAGACCAGTCATACAAAATCATAGACACTGTAGAAGAATGACTCAAGAGTGCCTGAAAACAAGAGCCATGTTGGGAGAGAAGCTATATGGAGGAAGGTATATGGAGAAGCCGAGAACTCATGTCTGGCATGGACACATACTAGATGCAGTTCCCAAAACCATAAAGAAGGAAAAAAGGATGGAAGATAGTATTCTACTATAGAGCACTTGTGCAGCATACAGGAGGCCCTGTGTTTAATTCCCAGAAACACATACACACAACCCTTATGAAAACATGATATTAGGTATTGTGATAAGCAGGGGAAAAGAGGGAGGCCGGGCAGAAACAGAGACAGAGAGAAAAGACAGACACACACACACAGAGACAGACAGAGAGAAAAAGAATCTTAATTGTAAACCTTCTTATTTCATGAGCCAAAATAGTCTACTTTGCCAAGATATAAAACATACATTGGATTTAAGAAATTTAATGGCAGGACTAGGGAGATGGCTCAGTAAGTGAAGTGCTTGGAGGACCCGATTCAATCCCCAGAACCCACATTAAAACTGGATAAAATGGTGAGTACATGTAACCCCAGGGCTGGAGAGCAGAGACGGGGTCTTGCAGGCAGGCAGCCAGACCTGCAAGACCGTGATGAACCCCAGGCCACAGTGACAGATCCTATCTCAAACAAGGTGAATGACAGCAGAAGACACCCAAGATCGTCTTCTGGCCTCACGCGCGCACACACAAGCACACACACACACAGTAACATATGTACCAAAAAAAAATAGCATGAAATAACTATGTGATGTGTTTGTTCAGTCCAGGTCTATTAACTTAAATCAAATCTACTGTTAAAATTGATTTCACCTTTTTCTTTTTATTATCGTGGCTACAAGAAAAATATACATAACCCAGCCTAAGCAGCTGCTAGCCACTTAATGAGTGTTTGTGGTGCAAATGGGTCCCACCTCATCTTAGGAAAAGCTTTTTAAAACACTGATCACAGATTCAAATAAATTAAACTCTTAATGATAGACCTGAGCAGGTGACATTTACAGACTTTCATCAAACAGTTTCTTGGTAAATAGCTTGAATCATGTGCAATAGATTTGCTTTCCGAATCTATAATTTCTTATTCATATATACATGACAAACTATAAATCGCCATTGTTGGTAGTTGGGAATATTGGCAAGTATCTGAAGTCTCTGGCAGATGTTCTGTGGTCACAATCAAGAGAATATAAATTTTAACTCCCACGGACAACTGCTTTGGCCCCTCACTCATCTCCTAACACAGAGAGACAGTCTCAACTTGAAAGACACTTTCAAGCTGTATCTAATCTACTCCTTGGCTAGGCTAGCTCCTGAAGTAATTTTGAGCTTGTGCACAGCATCCAAGCGATGCCTTTTTAAGGAGGCCACTGTCCTTTATGGCTTTTGAACTAATTCCCTCCAGAGTCAAACTCTATCCCTGTCAGGGCCATTGATCTCACTCCACCATTACTGGCTCGCTGCCTTCCCACCCGAGATTGCTGGTATCTACCCCCATCGAAAGGTCCATCAACAGGCACTGGGCTTACTCCCTTGCAGGTATCCTGACTCCTTCCTCCTGCCTCACTTCTCATACTCACTGGCAATTTCACAGCCGGGGAATTTCTCTGCCTACTGTGTGCCAACCTCTGTGTGCCTGACCTTGCCTGGAAGAAAAACACAGTTGTGCTCTCTGGCTCCAGTTTAATTCTCAGCCAGGCACCTGCAGTGGTGATTTCATGTCGCCCAGCAGTCATATTGCATCATAGTTCTCAGTAG
This sequence comes from Psammomys obesus, assembly GCF_907164565.1. Lineage (NCBI taxonomy): Eukaryota > Metazoa > Chordata > Mammalia > Rodentia > Muridae > Psammomys > Psammomys obesus. Next base: position 14,721,476 of record NW_026596069.1, read on the forward strand.
GCACTTGACAACCTTTTTTCTCTTTCACCTCCAACACTCCCTCTTTCAACCTTACTGATACCTTCTCTCCAACTCTGGCTCCGGCGCGGGCCCCACTGCAGCTGAAGGTGGGCTGCCCTTGCCTTGTCTGGAGTTGCTTCTCCTTCTAGCATCAGACGTCTCTGAGCTATACCCCAACCCTGATTTTATTCCAGTTTAAATGTTAACTTCAGAAAATTTGTTCTGCTGTGGTATGGAGCCTTAGTTTTAGAAAGTAATGGGTGTGTTATTATAACTAAATGACAAGAAAATGTACTGCTAAAAACAAAATGAGCAACTGCTTATAGCAGAATGCATTTTCCCTTAGAGGTCTAATGACACACAGGCATCCATGTGATGTAATTTTAGAGCCCTGATAATAAACCTTGAATCTGAACAGAAAAAGATAAAATACAGTTTGTTTTCATTTTCACACTAAGTTTCGAAAGTTGTGTAGATTCTAGTTTAACAAAACCTTCAGGAGTGATCAACCCTCTTTAACATGATAATGAATAGCAATCTACGACAGAGAAGAGCTGGCAAAAAGGAAGAGGGTGTTGTCTGTGACAGCTGTCCAGCATAAGCATTTCACTTCTCTTCTGCTTGTTGTGTGTTTTAGGACAATTCAAGCTGCTGGAGCAAGACCGGGATATAAAGGAGCCGGTGCAATATTTCAACAGTGTGGAGGAAGTGGCCAAAGCATTTCCTGAGCGTGTGTACGTCATGGAGGAAATTACATTCAATGTGAAGGTAGCTCTACAACCAGATACTCACCCCTCACTGAAACACTGTAACATTCAAGTGTATGACACACTAGGTGTGCGCATCTGTTCCTCCTAGGAACCATCCGTCCATCCTCTCAGATGAGTGTTAGCATCGGAAACGCTATAGGTGGTAGAGCCGACCTGACTCCTAGAAACACACTTGATTTATTACCACAATCTTTATTTGAACTTGAAACTGTTAATTTCAAAAATGAGGTTGCTGTATTATTTCTTTTTCTCATGGCTGAGACAAATACCAAGAAAAGCCAGTTTAAGAAAAGAGGAGTTTATTTTGGCCCACAGTTTGAGGGGACAGTCCCGTCAGAGTGGAGAAGTCATGGCTGCAGGAGCTCAAGGCCACTGGCCTGATCACATCACAGTCAGGAAGCAGAGAGAGTGATGACTTGGGCTGCTCAGCTCACTCAGCTCACTTTCCTCTTTTTATCTAGTCTGGGATCCCAGCCCATGGATTAGCTTCAGCTAATCCAATCCAGAAATTCTCTCACTGACAAGGCCAGAGTCTTGTTCCCTGGCTGAGTCTTGTTCTGTCATGTTCATAGTCAAGACTAAGTATTGTAAGCCGGGTGCACTGGTGCATGCCTGTAATCCCAGCCTGCCGGGAGGCGGAGGCAGGAGGATCTCTTGAGTTCAAGGCCAGCCTGGTCTAGAAAGCAAGTCCAAGTCCAGGACAACCATGGCTACACAGAGAAACCCTGTCTCACAAAAACCAAAACCAAAACAAAACAAAACCTTAAGCATCACAATTCCTAAGCAAATAAAAGATATTTTTAATTTGATCTTCATCCTCTGATTTGTAACTGCTGTTTCACCAGAGACACTGATAAGCTGGGTCTCCACTCTTTGAAGCAGAAAAACCTATGATGAATCAAAACTCAACATTTCATTATTTTAAATAGCAATCAAAGAGGAAGGAGGGAGCTCCCAAGATGAGCACACATCCATTCTCTGTGGACTGACTGTTTCAGTGTACAGAGAAATGTGATGTTCGGAATCCCGCCCAGACACAACTTACCGTTGGCCATGAAGCCTTTGCCTTGCGTTCCCAAAGGTGTGCGGCCACATGTGAGCATGCTCCTCTGACCAGACCGGCTGGGGCAACAGGGCCATCGCACACGGATCCAGTTGCACCATTCACACACCTGCTCCATTTTGTCATCAACACCCGCAGTCACTCTCAAACACCTTATTGAGTGTGCACGTTAAAAGGATTTCCTGCTTACCGTCTTTTACACAGGAAGTCCAACTAAGTCAGATTCTATGAACAGGTGAAAAGCTAGGAGTCGACATACCTGTTTCTTAGGAATACGTTCTCTCTGAACAGCATGCTACATGAGGTGTTGGCCCAGAACAGCATCAGCGACTCTGTGGGTGAGTCGCTCTACCCACACCCCTCAGGACACACAGGACCTGGTAGCTCCCAACTGAATAGGTGGTTCTGTCCGTGACGATGGCTAGGGCATGCCATTCATCCGCCCACTCTAAAGACAGCCCCTGTGGTCTGCTTTCTATAGTTTTATTATGAGAATTAGTGAGACTTTATACTGTGTAAAAATCTTTTCCTGCATATGTTTTACTTACATAAAAGTCTGTTTTGTTTTTTTTAATTCCTCCAGTGTCCCAGCATATAAGCTATCAAGGTAGCAAACCTTCTATTTCTAAACTTACTAGGATTCATTAATTCATAGGATAATTGGTGGTGGTGGTGGGTAGGTGGTTTTGCTTTTAAAGTTTTGGGGAGTTGGAGCACAAACTAGGGCTCCAAGCACACCAGTTGAATGTTGCCACTGGTCTACCCCAGGAAGGTGGAGTTGACTTCCTGGGTGTTTTATAAATTCTAACTTTCCCCTTAAAACTTTTGTTCAAAATCAGCTAAATGAAAAAACTAAAAGTCAAACTAACACTTTTAGATTCTTCTCTAAAAGTATTTATCTCCTAAGTGGTGACAAGTCAGAAGTAAAAAATTTTTTAGGACTTTGAAGATTAATGGTCTAACTTTGGTCACGTGTTGTTCGCATGATATGTTTTGAGACAGGGTCTCACTGTAGAGCCCTGCTCAGCCTAGGACTCACTACGTAGTTCAAACTCACAGAGATCCACCTGCCTGGGATTAAAGGCATGTGCTGCCACACCAGCCTCGTGCACAATATTTTTAAAGATGCTTTTTTTTTTTAATTTTGTGGTTAATCATTTAATATGGTCTAGGGAGATGGCCAAGTCAGACACATGCTGTGAAAGCATAGGGACCTAAGTTTAATCCCTACCATCCCCAGTCAGACATGACCTTGCACCTTGCATGCCAGCAATCCTGGAGCTGGAGAAGCAGACAGCAGGATCTCAGGCTTGCTGGCCAGCCAGCACAGCTGATGGCTGGCTTCCAGGTTCAGTGAGAGATCCTGGCTCAAAAAAACAAGGTTGAGGAAGATAATCAGCATTGACCTGTTACACACACACACAAACATGAGCATACATAAATATACACAGCACCAAAAAAAAAAAAAAGTGTGTGTAATAGACACACAAGCCTGAGGGCACAGATTAGTGTATGAAATATGAGCTTAGAGCATCCAGAGATAAGTGGATTTAGACTGAGTTCCATGTGTGCAAGCATCAACTCTTGATAGCATAGTTATTTCATACTGACAGAGTGTTTAGAGCCATCACATCCAGTTTGCATCAATCACTAAAACGTTCGCTTCTAATCAAAGAAACATTAATATTAACAGAGAAATCTTGGGAAATTTGTCAAGTGAAATATTCAGGACTTTGTATGCTTAGTGAATGCACAACCAAGTAAGTGAGTGAACCGAGGTCCATTGTGGGAGTGTCGACCGGGTGCTACACAGACTGAAGGTCAGTGCTGGGAATCACAGTCTCTAACTAAAAGTAGACATGACATTGGTGTTGTGCAGACTGGGGAGGTAAAGAACGCCATGTTGGCTTACAACATCCACTGGAGCAACCCACCTGCGAGTCCAACCTCAGAAGGCAGAGACAGTTGATCCCCCGCAAGCTGATCCACGAGACCAGCCATGTCAGTGAGCTCTGAGAGTTCCTGGCTCGGTGAACAAGTAGAAGAATGGTCATGGATGATTCTTGACATCAAACTCAGGCTCCCACATGCACGTACGTATGCTTGTCTTTATGCCTGCATACACACACGTGAAAATAGAAAAGAAATGCCATAAATTAGGCCAGTAGGATACACTACTGAAATTTTTGTAGTTATGAAATCATGACTAATTGGCTTCATAATTGTCAAAAGACATACATATTTGCATGTATACATAAGTATGCATATATACTGAGTCAAAATTGAAATAATTGTAATAATTTGAAGTAAGATCAAATACATTAACATAATATCAAGTCAAGGTTGGAAATAAAGCTCAGTAGTAGAAGGGGTGTTTTGTTTTTGTTTTTGTTTCTGGTTTTTCAAGTCAGTTTCTCTGTATACTCCTGGCTGTCCTAGAACTCACTCTGTAGACCAGGCTGGCCTTGAACTCCACCTACCTCTGCCTCCTGAGTATTGTGATTGAAGGTGTGCACCACTACTGCTCAACTACTAGTAGAGTTCTTACTTTAGCATATTTATGCCCTAAGTTCATGCATCAACACTGCAAAAATAATAAATCAGCATTAGTTCTGTCTTTTGTCCAAGACGATAGTAAAAATATAAGTACAGTGGATAGTGCCAAGGCCATCTATACTTACTTAAAAATGGTGTGTCTTTGTTTCCTTTTATACTTTATTCAGGCTCTTTATGCAGGCCTGATGCTGGAGAGATGGCTCAGCAGTTAGGACTGCATACAGCTCTTGCAGAAGACCCAAATTCACTTCTAAGCAACAACACAGAAGAGTCTGTAACTGCAGCTCCAGGCGATCAAACATCTTCTTCTAACCTCTATGGGCATCTGCCTTCATTGCAGACAGACAAAGAGACACACACAGAGATACACATACAGATACATAGACACATTGTGTAACCCCCAGAGCTCCCAGATCTTCACCTCCACAATGGGAGTGAGCCTGCTACTTTAGATTTGCACTGTGAGAATTAAGTGAAGCCATGCGGTCCAGTCCTCTCTAAGTATCTGCTGTGGTATTCGTAACCCATGGGCTGTGGCTAGGCCGCTCATTTCTGTATTGCTGTGTGGAGCACACCCTGTCCATTTATGTGTTGGCTATGGCTTCTTTCACCCCAGCAGCAGTGAACAGAGCCTGGGGCTCCCAAAGCCCATAAGGAAAAATCTGCCAGTGCCTGATGCAGAACATTCAATCACACTAAATTGTTTCTCATTTTAGAAGAATTCCCCCCGCACATTATTTCACTTCCACTTTATTTAATACTTCATAACCATTGTATTCATTAAGCACTCCATATAGAGAAGCTAGATTTTGTCACTGATTCAAAATTACCCCTTTATTCTAATATCTTTAGGGGACATTACACTAATAGCTCGTGAGTTATTTGAAATGTCTTCAGCCTTTCAAACTCAGCCCAGTGCTGATGAGAAATTTTCCCTCACATGCATTCTTGCCATCAAAATAATGACTAACCAATTAGGTTTTAATTCACGTTCTGTTCTTATTGCAGCAACCGGAGGGAGGAGGGTGGGGAGAAGGGAGGTTTGATTTGGCATTGGATCTGCGCTCTCGTGCCCTCACTGCTGCCCTCAAGTACAAAGGGGCACGACTGCTCTAGACTGGATGCCACCATACTGCTTTTAGTTCCAGTCTGTGAGGGCCAGCTCTTAGCTCTCTCAACAGACGTTTCCCCGGAGGCAAAGTAACAAGTTGGCATTGTCTCAAGAAAGGAAAGTGACCCACTCAGATGTCAGTTGTGGACAGTCACCGTCTCGACCTGCCCAGACCTCATAGAAGAACCTTCTGATTATTGTGTTTAGGGCCTGCTACATCAAAGGTATCTTACTTAAGGCTTATACTGCTGTGATAAAACACCATGACCAAAAACAACTTGAGCTATGGCAGCTGCCAAACAGAGAAATAATCAATAGTCCTATAAGCTGCAAGCCTGAACCACGACAGTGACCAACATGACCATCTACAGTGGTGGAATAGTGGCATGTGTATCTTGGGAGTGACTAAATTACAGTTGTCTAAATGAACTTGAGTTTCACTCAACAGGATGGAGGGAATGTGTACTTGGTTCTGTAAACTTAGCCAAGTAGCCATGGCTAGAAAGGTCATAGATCTTAAAGGAGAAACCTACACTGCCTTTCTCCAAAGTCAGTATAGTTTTTAACTGTTTTCCTTATACATATTCTTTATGTTTACAGTGTTCTGCCTGCATGTATACCTGCAGGCCAGAAGAGTGTACCAGATCTCATTATAGCTGGTTGTGAGCCACCATGTGGTTGCTGGGAATTGAACTCAGGACCTTTGGAATAGCAGACAATGCTCTTAACCACTGAGCCATCTCTCCAGCCCTATACCTATTCTTATATCCACAGATAACTGTAGCTCTCACCCCTCATCAGAGAAGTCCCCTACCCCTTTGAGCAGACAGAGGCTACTACAGAGATCCACAAATGATCCAAATCATAGAATAAGTGATCAAGAGATATCTAGTGCCAGTTGGTACATCTGCAACATAATTCCTATACCTAAGGCCCAGGGAACATCATGGAAGAAGGGCAGACAGACCGTAAGAGCTGGAAGACCAGGATGGTTGCTATGAGATAGTTTAAAAAAAAAAAAAAAAAAAAAACCTCACAGGAGGGGAAAGAAAATACTTAATTTGTCTTATAGCTTGTAGTCCACCATCCAGGAAATTCAGGACAAGAACTAGAGTCAGGAGCCAATGCAGAACCCATGGAGGAGTGCTGCTTACTGCCTGGCCCCCATGGTTTGTTCAGCCTGCCTTCTTAAACCATCGAGGACAACCAGCCCAGGAGTGGTACCTGGGCCCTCCCACATCAATCATCAGATCAGTCATCAAGAAAATGCTCCACAGACTTGCCTACAGGCATACCTAATGAAGACATTTTTCTCAGTTGAGAGTCCCTCCCTAACCTGTGTCAAGTTGACAAACAGGCCAGGACAGGTGTCATTTTGCCAAGCAACAGGGCTGCGACGGTGTGAGGGTAAGGATCTCAGAATTTTTATTTTTTAGAAAGGTATCAGTTAGAGTATTAAGGTATTAGTTTACAGTATGAAGCAATAGGCATATAATGATCAAACCAAGCTGAGTAGCATCCATCACCTTATATTTGTATTCCTTCCTCCTATCCAGCTGGAACATTGTACCTTTGATCCCCAACCCTCACTAAAATGACCCATCCTGGGAAATCCCCATTCCCTCATTAAAAAAGAAACTAGACCAACTACACAAACCATTGGTACCATGGAGAGATTGCTCAGATTGCAATGGGAATGACCCACCTGTGCCCTGCTGCTGTGTTTCATTTTATATCATGCAATATTTGTCCTCAGCTAAATATTATCCTAGCTTATTTGACTTAGCATAGTGTCCAGAATTGCCACTGTTGTCACAGACAACATTCTTTCCTTTTAATTCTAAATGATAAGCCATCCTGGGGAACCGTTTCTAAATAGGTAAATAATCATGTAAGACTCATAAGAATTAACATAATTTCCTGATACTGATAAATGTGCTCAAAAATTAAAGACTACAATTCTGTAAACAATCCAACAAGCCAAGGATTTGAGTTTAGATCTGGAGGAGCCTTTAGACATCACCTGTTTCCTTTAGTAAAATTAACAAAAAAAAAAAAAAAAAAAAACCTAAGAAGCAAAATGCCTTCGCTGGCTTTAGAGATTCATATAGTCAGTAAAGTCTACAGTGGATTCCAGGTCTCCTAGCATAACCCAGCCACCATTATGCCCCGGTGCTTGAGGTAGGACTCCAGATTGTAATCTGAGGATACTTTCCACTGCCCCAATAGCCTGTGCAATTGACCCATTCTCTTTTTTAAAATGTAAGTAGGCTAGATATGGTAACACACACCTGTGATCCAGCCAGTTTGGGTAGAGACAGCAGGAACACCCAGTTGAGGCAGGACAAGTTCAGGTCATCCTCGGCTGCCTAGTATCTTATTGTCCCATCTAAGTCATGTGGCGTCCCTATGTGTTAGAGCACCTGCCTTAATACTTCTTTACCTGGTTTTAGTTTCCACGTCTGATCTGCAAGGCTGAGGGTTGAGAACCATATTTGATAGTGTGCTAGTTAGCACAGAAGACCATGCTGGCTTTCCTACCAGACCTCACAGCCTGACACACGCCATTCTGGTGGCCAACTGAGAACCTCCTCAGTATACAGCCTTGCTCTTGGCCCCACGCCACAGAGGTTAGCAAGGGTCAATGGCTATGCATGCAGTGTAAGCTTTGTCAGGTAGAAAGGGGAATTTTTAAGATAGCAAGAAAATATTAAACATAGCAAATTTTTGTTTTCTGGTTAAAAAAAGTCACATGGTTTTCTTAGAATGAGTCAGATGTCAAGACTCATGGGGGATTCTAAACTCTGTACAGTGTGGGCTTCATTATCTTAGTGTTTGAAGACTAAGACTCAATGCTTTTCTTGTTAATTTGTTTGCTGAAGCTTTGTGAGCTCCTCTGAGAAACTACCAGTTGGCAAACTGTCTGCCATGCCATGCTGCCACCACTAAGTCAGTGCCATTGCGCTTGTCATCCCTGGCCTATTTCCTCTTTTAAACACATACACACACACACTACACAATCAACATTTATCTCAACTCTTAAAGCACTATTGTTTTCTATTTTCCCAGAAGACAGTTATATTTATAGCCTGGGATATCAAACATTGTATATTTAATCTACACATGTCTATGAGATCAATTGTTGTTACTGAGAACTGGAATTTTTATTTTACAACAATAATTTTATCAAAGCAAAGAAATAAAGTTAGCCATGAAGGGCCCCCTCTCCATTGTCAATATTAACTTAAATCTTCATTAGGAAACTTTAAGTTAAAGTTGACTTTCTTCTAGTGCTGCTGTTTTGGCATCTCTGTTGCATTGTTTGGTTATTAGAGACAAATTGCCTGCTGCAGAGAGAGAGAGAGAGAGAATGAATATGTATGTGCCTGAGTGCACACACATCCAAAGTTTTACATCAGTAGCTTAGAGGGACTTGGGGGTATTAATTCTGAGTGGCATTATGAGCAGTAAAAGCCTGATGGTTTCCTGGATTAGACCTATTAGAGTTGTTTAGATAACACACTTTGAATTACTTCCTCTCAGGAAACATTGAAACTGGAAATGTTAACCAGGCTCACATACCAAAGCACTTAGACAGAGCACTTTTTTTTTTTTTTTTTACAGTTTAAAAAAAAAATTAAAGGAAAGAAATTAAGCAAATAAATCACATGCATGGAAACCTAAGAAAACTGTCAGGCTCAGCAGACAGAGGAAGAACATTTTTTTTTTTTTTCTGTGAGAGTCCTCATCTGTCCCTGACAGCGACCACAGGATTGGTCCATCCGTTTGTATCATAACGTATGCAGGGCTAATTGCCAGCATTAGTGATGACATCAGAACTGGAGACACAGAACTGCAGCCTGGACTCACATACATTATGTGTTTTTTATGTGGAAGGAGAGCTGACTGAGCACACAGACAAAGTGTAGGCAGAAGTGCCGAGTGTGCCCAGATAGTGACCTTTACTAAGGAAGGCTTGCTCTGTTTGACTGTGCATGTCCTGTCTGCTCCACGTCCCGGAAGCTGGCTGACATCCTCTTTCAGTGCATGTCATAGGTGGCATCTCGCTTGGCCTGCTCTTTCTTCATTCTAGAAAGTGTGTGTTTGTAAAGGTAGATTGGGGAAAAGTAGAAACAACAACTTAATTGCATAGGAAGGAACAAGCCTTACAGACTTGGGATATGGTCCCACGGTGAGGTGCTTGCCTAGCATGAACAAAGTACTAGATTCAGTCCTCAGCATTGCAGTGGGGGAGGGGAGATTAGAGAGAAAGGGGTTTTTACTTCTTCATGTTTGAGGAGCATTACTGTTTCTCCAGATACCAACTGAAGTTTTGTTGCACAAGTGAAAGAGAAACAGACATAGAGACTCAAAATGGTGAGCACCACCTCTTCAAAACCCCTGAGTTTCCACAATATTACACTAAGGAAGCATAGTGATGAAGCTCAGAGCCTCACAGACCTGTGTCTTCTAAATCAGGACATTTTTGACTCATTTCCTTTGGGATATGTCTATAATGATAAATCAGGCTCTATCCCGACACTAAGTTGTATTCCAAGTTAACGCATTCGATAAAAACAAGCTCCCTTCAATACAGGGGAAATGATAATCCTTAGAAATAGTGGTTTGGGCTTAAAAACAGTCATGGATGAAGCCTTCCCAGTTTGGAAATGCAGGGATATAAATGGTGAATGTGATAGAGAATAAGTCAAGTGTTCTTGAAAAGAGGGATGGTCATGCTGCCTTTATTTACCGAGTACCTTCCCATGCCAAAAACTATGGGCAATTGTTCATGTGTTCATTTATCCAGCAGGATAAATACAGATGGAAAAGGGGGCGCGGAAAAGTTAAACACTTTGTCTACATTTCCTTACTGTTTCAGGCAAGGTTCGGACTCAGGTTGTGATCTCATGGTTGTATGAACTAGTAGTATTGTACCAATTAAATTCCAAAGGCTATGGTCCCTTCCATGACTGGCAAGTTTTTGTGAAAAAGAACATGATACACATCGTAGAGGCGATGGATCATGTAGTTGTTTGCAAATACTCAATGCTGCCTTTGTCAGGAGAAAACATGGCCTAGACATAAACGGATGGGTGTGACAATGTCCTCATAAAATCCTCATTAAGGTGGTGTAGGCTTCCACTGTGAACAGTAATTTGTTGACTTTTGTTCTGCATGCCTGATGTAAGTTTAACTAGGTGCTAGCTGAAATTAAAGGCCATAGATATAAATATATATATATACACACATATATATATATATATATATATATATATATATAAAGTTCAAATGAATAGTGAAGCATTCATTCCTGAGACCAAAGTCAAGAAAATAAGATGGCTGAACCCTTGAAGCTGCAGATCCTGTAGGAAAACAAAGCTGAGGCTGGAGAAATGGCCCCGTGAGTCTGGTGTATGCCATGCAAGCATGAGGAACTGAACTTGACCCCTAGCACTCACGTAAAAAGCGGAGCATGGTGGCACATGCTGTACTCCAAGCTCTGGGGAGACAGGCACACAAGGAGCCCTGGGGCTTGCTGGGCTATAATCAAGCCCGCCTATAGTCGACTTGCTGAACCTTCCTGTCTACGAAAAAAGGGGGGATCAGGGGGAGATCCTAAGAAGCAATACCTGAAGCTGACCTCTGCTCTCCACATGGTCATCCACACATGCATGTGTACCCGTGGCATACACACATGCACAGGTGTGGCACAGTCACGTCAGTTGTCATTGGAGGCCGAGTGCTGGGCACCCAGGAACTCTGTCACGTGCAAAATGAATGTTCCTACACCTAATCCACTGAAGAAGCTAAGAATCCACTTAGGGCAGGTAAGCACTGACTGAAAGAAAACAGTGAGGTACAAGTCTTTAAAACATACCGCCACTTCTGTGAGTCACCCAAAATGGACTTTAAACCTCCACACGGAGCGCCGCTAAAATAAGATCGTGTTGGCATCAGGCATTTACAATGACTCCTCTGGAAAAAGCTGCTTCACCCTGGAAACAGCAGAGTTGTTTGTTTCTTATGGTACTAATGTTGATTGACAAATCGCTTATTGCAGAGATTAAAATTACACAGAGGCGACTTGTGATGATAACACGTTATGTGCAGAGATGTCTCTGCCTAGTTTTTTTCTAAATGCATGCTGGCATTTGCTGCTCCAGAAGCAGTGTGAGCGTTATCGATCACTTCAAGGCAGACACTGTTTATTGGCAAAGAAAAAGTCCAGCTGCGATGAACATTAAGCCTGATATCCAGACCTGAGAGCGACACACTAATAAAACTGTAGTTATTCTCCCCTGTGACCGAGATCTATAAGCCATAAAGCAAACACTATCAAAGAGAATCATGCAGTATCGTCATAGGTGCACCATGATCATGTATAAATTATTCCAATCAAGTGCTCATTTTAGAATTCAGAAATCTAGTCCTGGAATCATAAGGCAGTGCATTGAAATTAAAAAAAAAAAATCATGACCATATTACTGAACACTGAAATAGCAATTGATTTAAAAATTAATTTCTTTGTAGGAATTTTTAGAAAACCAAAATTAGAAAGTTAATTACTCGTGGGGTAAAGACTATCTCAGGCCTGTGTATTTCTTATAGTTCTGTTCTGAAGGGCTAACAGCAGTCACAAAAAACCCCGGCAGCACGAAAATACTCACCCCTCCCGCCATCGTGTCCTTAGAAAGACAGGTGAAAACTGAAAACTTGAAGATATTTTTCTTTTGTCATTTGTATAAGATATAATCTCAAAACTCCAAGAGAATAGACTGGAGGGGGACTTAAGGTCGGGGCTGGAGAGATGGCTCAACTCTTGGGAGAACTCGTTCATCCACAGGACCCAGTTTACCAGGATCCCAGCGCACACGTCAGGGGACTGTTAACTCCTGCTTTTAACTCCTACCGCACCCTCTCCTAGCCTCTACAGACCCACCCACACATATGTGCGTACATCTACAGAATAGACACACACAATTTTCTTTTAATCTTTTTTAAAAAATAACTTAATCTTATGAGTTTCTACTCAGTGAGACACAGAAAGTAGCAACAAAGTGCATGTCAGCAACCATTAGTAACTTTGTTGCATCTGCTTTTTGTTTCTCTTCATTTCACTTCAAAGCAGTCTTTAGGCCTTTCTTTGTCTTTCAAGCGAATGGACTGAGGGATAGGTCAGTGGAAGAGCTCTGGCCTGGTCTGGTACCCTGGCTTAGATCCCCCACAACAGAAAGAGTGCGGAGAGGAGGTGAACATTTCTCCGTTTGGGTGTGTCTGATAGTTTGTGATTAGATTTCAGTAATGCACAAGCATCTTGGGGTACAGAACCGAGGCACACCTCCTGGGGGTGATGCAATCAGATCATCAGCCAAGGTTGCTCCGGTTTCTTCAGCACACTGTTCAACTTCTCCTCCTTGCAGCTCTGAGAACCAGTGGTTCTCAGCCTTCCTAATGCTGGACCTTTAATACAGCTCCTCTTAAGCTGACCTCGACCATAAAATTATTTCTGTTGCTCCTTCATACCTATAATTTTGGTAGTTACAAGTTGTAAATATTTTTGAAGATAAGGGTTTGTGAAGGGAGTCACAACCCACAGGCTGAGAGCCACTGTTTAAGGCCACACATTTGACCTGGATTTTAAGGATTTTTATGTACTTTGACAGTTTTATGCCCTTAATAGTGTATTTTTTCCACATTCCCCTGTCATTGCCTTCTCTTACCTCCCTTCCACACCATCTTGGGCCCTTCAGCCTCCTAACAAGTGTCTTCTTGTCTTTTTGCTCATGACCCACTGTTCTTAGCTCCGGTAAGTTGCGTGAGCATTGGTGTGAGGTTATTCACTGCCTTGTGAGCAGCTTACCAGTGGCCACACCACTGAAGAAACGTGGCAGTAGCTCCTTTGGCAACTTGCTCTTTATTTAAACTTCTCTAAGTTTACCACCCATAAATGACTGTGAGATGGTAACGGCCAAATCAGAATTTCTCCATTTGCACCATTCTTCCACATCTGTTGGCTTTCTCCCCACTCCTTTGTTTTTATTTGTTGGTGGGTTTTGCCGTCAGTAAAAACATAGTCCTATTTTACTTAGTAGATTGTACTTTATCATGTTCTCTCTCAAATTGTCCCAGATTTTGTCAATGGGAACAAGTTGGGCCCTCTCCTATGTTCTTGACACACCTCATCATCTTCTAAGCTCTCTCCTTCCTGGCACAGAGAGTGTCCCATGCTCATTCTGCACCTCTCCTGCTCTACCCTAGACACAGTTGTTCCTTCAAAATTCCTGTTGAGTGCTGGATTTCCGATATAAGGAGTGTGTGTGTGTGTGTGTGTGTGTGTGTGTGTTCTTTTGTCATCGTGTATAACTCTATGTGTAAATATATGTCTTCTGATAGCTCCAATTCTAAACCATCCTGCAAGTTCTTCTTGAGTCTTCCTGCTTTTCGTGATTTTATTTCTGCCTTTTCTTCTATAGTGAGACTCTGCGGCTCTCTTCTTTAAGTTTTTATTACATTAAGTTGTTTCTATGTGTGTATAGACATGCTCACCACAGTGCACGTGTGCAGATTAGAAGATAACGTGCAGGAGTCACCCTCTCCTTCCACCACATGGGCCCCAGGGATAAAACTCCGCTCATCAGGCTTAATAACAATGCCCCCTGAGCCACCTCTCTGACCCAAACCTCTAACTACCCACCACTCACACATTTCTGTATTCTTCCTACGGCGCACATAAAGTCAACTCCCTCAGACCGTACTCCACACCTCTGCTGTAACAAGCAGAATTCTCTGAAGGAAACGCTATTTGTTAGTTAGTTTGAATGAGTGGAGTCAAAGACTAAAGCTCAGCAAGACCCAGTCAAAGGTCACACTTTCTCCTACTTTCCTCTACCCTACCACACACACACACACACACACACACACCCTGAAATGTAACCCATTTTTCTGTTTGTTCCTTTGTTTCTTCTTTTCTAAAAACAATAAATGAATAAGCAGAAAAGATAAACACTATTTTTCTTAACTTTTTATTGACATTGGCAAATTAAAATAGAATAAATTAACAAGTATTTTTTCAAAAAAAATGTTTTATGCAAAATTACTGTCAAATTTTCCTAAAAAGCTTTCAACACAGTAGTATCTTTTCATGTACTGAATATAACTATTAGCACAGGATAAACACTATTTTAAATTGTTTTATTAATTACACTTTATTTACTGTGTATCCCCCCTCTAGTTCCCTCCCTCCTCCCCTCCCCCTCTTCCTTCTTCCTCCTCCCATTCTCCCTTTCTCCCCCTTCTCCACCCATGCCCCTCCCCAACTCCACTGATAGGAGAGGGTGTCTTTTCCTTCCTTCTGATCCTAGTCTGTTAGGTCTCATCAGGAGTGGCTGCATTGTCTTCCTCTGTGACCTGGTAAGGCTGCTTCCCCCTCAGGGGGAGGTGATCAAAGAGCAGGCCAATCAGTTAATGTGAGAGACAGTCCCTATTCCCATTACTATGAAACCCACTTGGAGACTGAACTGTCATGGGCTACATCTGTGCAGAGGTTCTAGGTTATCTCCATGCATGGTACTTGGTTGGAGTATCAGTCTCAGGGAAGACCCCTGTGCTCAGATTTTTTGGTTCTGTTGCTCTCCTTGTGGAGTTCCTGTCCTCTCCAGATCTTACTATTTCCCACTTCTTTCATAAGACTCCCTGCATTCTGTCCAAAGTTTGGCCATAAGACTCAACGTCTGCTTTGATAGTCTGCAGGGCAGAGCCTTTCAGAGGCCCTTCATGGCAGGCTCCTAACTTGTTCCCTGTTTTCTCCTTCTTCTGATGTCCATCCTCTTTGCCTTTCTGGATGGGGATTGAGCATTTTAGCCAGAATCCTCCCTCTTGATTAGTTTCTTTAGGTGTACAGATTTTTACTAGGTTTATCCTATATTATATGTCTATCTGAGTGAGTAAGACTGTGTGTGTCTTTCTGCTTCTGGATGATGCAGATGATCTTTTCCAGATCCCACCACTCACCTGCAAATTTTATGATTTCCTTGTTTTTTATTGCTGAGTAGTATTCCATTGTGTAGATGTACCATACTTTCTGTATCCATTCCTCCGTTGTGGGACATCTTGGTTGTTTCCAGCTTTTGGCTATTACAGATAAAGCTGCTACAAACATGGTTGAGCAAATATCCTTATTAAACACTATTTTAAGCACAAAGAGTATTCTATATAAACCTTTGCCGAATGCATTCTCTAAGCTAATTCATATAACCTTAGGTACTTGTGCTACAGCAGAGGGCTCCTTGCTTTGTTTGGGTGGACATCACGAGTAGACAGTGTGCATCTTCTTGGTGTGAGCCACTTTGGAGTTTTGAACAGCAGCAGACCATCGCCCAGCAGCTAACACTGGGAGCCTTGGCAGCCCCTGCTCTTCCATTTACAGCCAGTACCTAGAGCATTTCCAGCTGCTGGGGCCAGTTGCAATGCTCGCCTTCCTTAGCCTTTTGCCATCTTGGCACTTCCCTCAGCCTTGTTTCTGGTGTTTGCAGTCTCTCTTCCTATCTGTTCTCTGGGACTACAGGCCCTGGGAGATGTCCGTTTATTCTATCACAAGTTTCGTCTTGCCCACCCATGATAAAGGACCACAGTATGCAATGAAACCACCAAAAGCAATTGTTGAGATCTAGACTGAAACAGGCGGCCAGTGGGGGATGGGGTGGCAGTGTCCAAGAGGGAGGTCTCCTTAACTGACCCCGGGAGACAGAGAGGAGGGCTGTTTATATATCCAGTCACACATGTACACAACCTTCTCTTTGCTAACCACAACATTTTTGCACTGTCATACCAGTCTGCTCAGGCATCCTCTGTGGGTAGTCATAAGTGTGCTTCACAGTAGAAGTAATATCTTCTAGGATCATTGGTGTGTGGAGTGACAATTGAAACAGCCTCCTGAATTTTCCCCTAGAAAAGAAGCAGTGGCTTCTGCGGTGGTTGGTTTGCATTCCCCTCCGGTCGGCCATGGGTGGGTTGAACCTCCCTGAGTAGTCATGGTCTATTTTCTTCTCTCACTAATAATTTTATACATATATGTAACATACTTTGCTGATATCTCCCCATTATCCTTTCTTGTCTCCCTCCCACTGTACCTTTTGTGTGTGTGTGTGACAAGTCTCCCTACCACTTTGGTGTTTTAGATCTACTGCATTTAATCAAGGTTGCCTACATGAGCACAGGTGATGTTAGTTAATTGAGCAAAGGCTTTGTCCATGGTTTCACAGCTGAGGACTATGATTCCCTTCCCCTCTGCAATCTTTCCACTGCTTCTTAGAGAAGAATAAGGCCATATGTACCCTCCTTCATCCCTGATGGAAGGGTGATGGGCCCTGTCTTGAACAGGTCTTGTGCAGGTAGCCACACCTGCACACCTGTATGTTCATGGATATAAAAGGTCATAGTCTCCCCAGTCTCCGGTTCTTACAGCCTTTCCACCTCACTCTTCTGCAGTGTTCTGGAGCATTGGGTGAAGTGATGTAGATTCCCCATTTAAGGCTGAGCACTTAAGTTCCTTGTTCTCAGCACTTTGACAAGTTATGAGTCTCTGCATTAACTGTTGCTCATTGTAACCAGAAGCTTCCCTGGCCAAGCCTAACAGCACCACTGATCTGTGGGTATGAAGATAAACATTTAGAGGAAAGTTTGACACCCTGTTTATTTAACAAAACAACAGCAACACACACACACACACACACACACACACACACACCATCCCAGGACCACAACTACTGAAATGAGGACCACTCTCTTGATCAAGACAAGGGGATTGGTTAATTGACAGTTCCGTGGGGATTTCGAGTCAGAATAACATGAGATTTATCATGTTATACATGTTATATTTATCATGTTATATATTTATCATATATAGACAGCAATTATAAAGATACAGAAAGTTAAACATCATGTCTCTGGTGGGGCAGAGAACTATGGTACATGTCCTCAAAATAGAAATGTATACATAAACCTTTAAATACTTGTTTTGTGAATTTTAACACATATGGAAGACAGCACTTCAAATCAACTAGGAATGGAGTAGTACTTAGGAAGTATAGTAGACACTACATTAAAATAGGTTAGCTCCCTCTGTTGCATAATCCACCAAAGGGAATTTGGGTAAGTAAATGCAGGAGTAAAGGAAACCACCACAAGCTGGACTGCAGTGCTAGGCCAGCAATTCACAACTTAGCTGTGGTTGAAATTTTGAACTGTTGAGTTTTTTCCGGGGGCAGGACAGCAAGCTGTCCTGTGTGCTGTTCATACTTTGCAGCACCTTAGACTGTACCCAGAGGTATAAAAAGCATCTCCTCTTGTCATGACAACCAAAATGTCTCCAGAAACTGCCACACATCCCCTGGGACTGTTGCAAAATCACCCTGATTTAAAACCAATGGACTCCTTCTCAGCCAGGAGCATAGCACCCCAGAATAAATCACAAAAGATAATTCTGGAAATACTGTCTATATTTTTATCAAAAAGAAAAAGGAAAAAAGAAAAGAATAATATAATTTAGAGAAGCTACAAAATTAAAACCAAGAAACAAATCAAAAAATATGTAGCATGAAGCCATTCACCTTACATAAAAAGAGTAAATAAGAAGCAGCCCAAAGAACTAAGTTAATGCCCAAGCATCAGCTTCCCAACAAAGCTTCTCACACGAAACAGGAATACATAAATCAAGGCTGCAGCTTTCCCTTCAGATCACTGACATACACGTACAGCGTGGATGAAAAGCAGTGGTGGAGTGGCAGGTGCTCAGAGCTGTGTCCCCGCAGTTCTGGTTTTTGCTGCTTCTTCAATGGAAATCATTGAACTGTCAAATTTTTCATTGCAGTACTATTTATAATTGCTAAATATAGGGAAAAAATTCTCGTTTTTCTAAAAGAAGAAACTGGTCAAAGCAAAGTAAAGCCCATCTTTGTGTAATAAACAGAACAGATGATTGTCATTTGAGAAGTATATACATGGGTGCAGTGGGAGTGGAACGGAAGCCTCAAATAAGAGCATGAATTTACGTATCTTGGAGATAACTGATACATACCATTTCTTTTTTCTATTTATCTAAGATTTTTTACAGATGATATGCAGTAGGGGAATAATACAGGTTCCTGTTATTTTTATTTTATGCTTTATATTTTTATTTTTTATATTTCTTCCAATGAACGTGACTACTTTATACAATCATTTTTAAATGGAGAAACAAACCATCTAGATATTTTGCTGTATAATGTGGTAGTAGATCTCACCTGTCTGGCTTGCTCAAAGCCCAGGTTCAATATCTAGCAACACACAAATATTCTTAATCCCTTGTCTCTTCCAAATTTTAAAAAATTTATTAATTAGGAAATTTTAAAAGGCAAAACTCTAGGGTAATTTTAAATAGCAAAAAAAAAAATTCTTCAGAGTTTATGAAAATGTTATTTATAATGGCAAAAAAAGATATTCTTAGTATTCCAAAATAATTATCCATCAGGTAGACCTCTTTGTGTTTCCAGGCGTGAACCTGTTTTAATAATCCAATGTAAAACCAGAAGTGGTGGCACACACCTCTAATCCTGGCACTTGGGAGATAGAGGCAGTAGGTGGCTTCAGCTAGCTGGTAAGTCTGAGGCCAGTCCCAGCTGTGTGAGGTCATAGCTCAAAAAGAGCAAGATAAAAAATAATAACAATAAGCTAAAGTCTAACTTCATGCCGTCTTACATTAAAGTCTTTTTTTTCTTTAGCTAAGAAGCTACTGCTAGTTACTGGCGGCTAGGGGAGGGGGAGTCATCGTTCTTGAGGGGTACGATAACCACTGGTAAAGCCATCCGTGCTGCAGGAGATAACCTCACACCTATTCCCGTGCAAGCAAGCCCAGTTAACTCCATGGGTTGTTTAAAAAATGAAACAGATAAGAAAGTAGAAGGGACCATCCTGGGAAAGAAGGGTTCTATACAGAGTGAGGGGGGCTAAGAGAGAAGACGGAAGCGACTGATAAACATGCCAAAATTGACATGTATGGAGCTGTCAAAGAACAAAACGTTAACCTTTCAGCAGCGTTCGCCCACAGCCCTCTCCAAAATAAAACATGTGTGGCAAATAGAAGAATGTGGCTGCTCTTAGCCACGTAAATAAAATGAATCACCCTCGCTCAGGGTTAAAGGGGAGCTCAGCGTTGGCGCGTGCGTGTTTGCCCTCGCTAATGTGGTATCGGTTTATCGTGTCATAGGTTGCGTCAGGTGACTGCAATGAAGACACTGAGGTTTACAACATCGCCCTGTGTACGGGGGATGAACTCACCCTAATGGGCCAAGCAGAAATCCTTTATGCAAAGACCTTCAAGGAGAAGTCGCGACTCAACACCATCTTCAAAAAGATTGGGAAACTCAATTCCATCAGCAAGCTGGGAAAAGGCAAAATGCCCTGCCTCATTTGCATGAATCACCGGACCAATGAGAGCATCAGCCTTCCATTCCAGTGCAAGGGCAGGTTTAGCACCCGGAGCCCCCTGGAACTGCAGATGCAGGAAGGGGAACACACCATCCGAAACATCGTGGAGAAGACTCGGCTCCCCGTGAACGTGACAGTGCCCAGCCCCCCTCCCAGGAACCCCTATGACCTCCACTTCATCAGAGAGGGACACCGCTACAAGTTTGTGAACATCCAGACCAAGACAGTGGTGGTCTGCTGTGTGCTGCGAAACAACAAGATCCTCCCCATGCACTTCCCTTTGCACTTGACTGTCCCCAAGTTCAGCCTCCCCGAACACCTGGTGAAGGGAGAGGTGTGGCCAGAAACCCTAGTCCATCACTGGCTTGGTATCTGCCAAGAGCAGTTTGACATTGATGAGTATTCACGGGCTGTTCGCGATGTGAAAACGGACTGGAATGAAGACTGCAAGAGCCCCAAAAAGGGCCGTTGCTCTGGCCACAACCATTTACCCAATTCCCTCAGCTATGCCCGCGACGAGCTCACCCAGTCCTTCCACCGGCTCTCAGTCTGTGTGTACGGCAACAATCTCCACGGCAACAGTGAGGTGAACCTCCATGGCTGCAGGGACCTTGGGGGAGAGTGGGCCCCTTTTCCTCACGACATCCTCCCCTATCAAGACTCTGGTGACAGTGGGAGTGACTACCTTTTCCCGGAAGCTAATGATGAGTCGGCGGGCATCCCAGGAAAGCCAGAAGTTCCCTATGAAGAGCTGTGGCTGGAGGAAGGCAAGCCGAGCTGCCAGCCTCTCACGCGCTCGCTCAGTGAGAAGAGCAGGTGCGACCCCTTGAGAGGCTCCACGCGATCCAAATGTACGACCTCTTCTCTCCCTGCCCCTGCAACCCTGGGAGGCACAGCGAAGTCTTCAGAAATCGCCCTACCTCCACCTCCAGTGCCTCCCAAATCTGAAGCTGTAAGTCACGTGTGTGTGTGAATGGTGTGCCAGTGTTTCTGTCTCTGCCCGGGCATCGACTCATTTATTTTCTTATAAGACTAAAACACTTTCCAACTGAGGATCATCAGAATGAATAAATGTATTTAATTTGGAGTGGAGTGTGGATGCTAGCCCAGTCAGTTATTTCCGTAGGCAAGTGAGAGTTGTACTACATTGTGTGAGAACCTCTGAGAGCTCCTAACAGGCAATGATCTTTAACCTTGATTGGCTATTGCCTAGAAAACAGATTACAGGGAAGAGACAGCAGACCAGAAGCTGGGTGGCCAGGAAAGGGGCAGTCATGACAGAGGTCTAAGGGACAGTATCTAAACTGTAGCCATGACGGTGGCCAGAAGGAATGAGCTTCAACAAGTGGTTTGTAACTAGACCAACAAACTTCGCTGATAAAGTGGGAGTGCAGAGAGGAGGAAAGAGAGGAAGCAAGAGAAACTGGGTTGTTCACGTGCAGAACAAGGTAGAGACTAGTGCTGTCTGAAGGAACTACATCCTCTGTGCTTGAGACAGGAAGCAGGGGGAAAGGAGGCCTAGGCATCTCCAATAACTCTCCTGTGTCCCTCAGATTATATCAAGACCAGATTGTGGGGGTGGTCTCATGGACACTCATGCCACGGACCCAAGTGCCAAGTAGCTGTCTCTCTCTGCAGACCATAATTCAGAGCTTGATGAGGTGTCTGTCAGGTTTAGTGTAAAAAACATTGGTATAGAGGCTAGGTTTTTCACTTCGGCATTGGAGCCCATGCTTAGCATGCCTGTAGCCACAGTTGAATTCCCAGCATCACACACCCCCCACAAAAAAGTTAAAAAGTACAAACCGTAGGAAGGGCCTTTCTTCTGACCACCATCTTTGGTCGAGAGTCACTGTAGTTCTGCTGCTCACGCTGACCTTTTTCTGTCTTTTTCTGTCCTGAGAGAGAAAACCATAGAGGCACTAATAATGACCCCATGAATTTGACAACATCTTTACTGTGTGTGTGTGTGTGTGTGTGTGTGTGTGCGCGCGCCCTATCTGTAGCAGAATTTTATTTTAATTTTACTCAGAGATTAAGAATGCTTGATGCTCTTGCAGAGGACCCGAATTCAGCCCCCAGCACCAATGTCAGGCAGCTCATAACTGCCTGTAACTCTGGCTCCAGGGAATCCAATACCCTTTCTGGCCCATGATGCTATTCAGCTTCCCGTAGAAGATAACAAACAAAAAGATGAGGAACAGTAGAAGAGACGGATACATGTGTGGCAGTTCAGAGCACAAAGAGAAGCTTCTAGTGGAAGGTAAATGAGAGAGGCCTTCCTGGAGATAATGGCATTTGAAATGAGGTCAGAGGATATGCATGAATTAGAAGAGCAGAGAGGCTGGGGGAAGGGACATCCCAGAGAAAGCAAGAGCAAGGATATGGATCCTGGGATGCCCTAACACACAAGTTCTGTGGAGCTGCTTGGAGAGGTTGGATAGGGTGCCTGGGGGGCAGTCCAAAGGCTAGAGCCAGGATATGGGCAGCCTGAGGATTGGGGGACAGAGATGGGGGGGATCTTTCTACCACAAAGGTCTCCCAAGAGAGGAAAGGCAGCTTTGGCTTCCCAGTTGCTGCAGGGTTAGACTGTGCTTTGCTTCCTACAGACACTTCCAGAGACCTTCAGGCACAAGCCCAGAGAAAGAGCTAAGCCCGACAAGAGATCCTAGACTATTTGCACAATTCTCTATGACTTGAGGTCCTCAGACCTTATCTGCATGTCTGAGGTTCCATAAGGGTGCTCAAAAAGTAAAGAAGTAATAATGACAGGGCACCCTTCCTGGCCAGCGCTGGACACCCTTAGTGATCTCAGAACTCAGCAGTGTGCTTGATGTGACGTCATGGTTGACCTTGATCTTTATCAGAAACACCACCTGAGTCTTTCCTATTGAACTATGCTCCTGCCTGGCTTGCAGTGTTTGTTGATTGACTGATGAGTTCAAAAAGGTGATCACACCTAGGGTCAACCAGGTCTAGAGGTTGGAAACTTAGCGTCATTTGGTTTTTATTTCTGTTGCTGTTTTGTGGCTGGTAAGGAATGAACAGAAAAGTAGATATTAGGAAGACTCATCATGAGTACGACTGGAGCCTTGCCAACTAAGGACGATTGAGATTGGAGGGGGAGGAGATGTTATCATTGTTTTGTTTTGTTTTATGTTTCTGTGTATTGTCCCAACTCATGTGTGGGCTTTTTGATGGACTTTGGTTATCTCAAAATTTCTTCATACCTGATGTTTTCACAAATATTTCACAAATATTTTCACAAATATTCATAGAGAGGAGCCTGGGAGCCCGTTGCACATCCATGAGGTTGAAGGGGCTCCTGGGGTCTTTTGACAAGAATATGAATTTTTGAGATTGCGTTGTGACTCTGGTGGGTGCTCCAACTGATTTTTGTCAAACGTTCTCGTCATGTGACTGATCTGAGACCGCTCAGTATTTGTAAACAGGGTATGGTAGCTAACAAGATATTTTTTTGTTCACGTATACAATTTTACACTGCAATTTTTGTTTCAATAATCTGTGTCAAATCATTTGCATAAGACAACAGCATTTTTATAGTGACATAAACATTTTAACCTAATGGTACTTACAATAATTTCGAAAAGGAAATGGCTATGCTGTCTTTCCATGTTGACCTTGGATCTAAAAGAAAAAAAAAAAAATCAGACTTAAGCTGGAAACTAAAAGCAAATGTCATGGAGAAAGCCCTCAGCCTCCTATCCATGCAGTAGTTTCTCATGACACATGAGGCTTTTCTCAGCATGCCCAGTGTTTATAAAACACTGTAAACACAAAGGCTGTGCTCTAAACACCTGAAGATCATTTGCTCTTAAAGGAAAACCTGGATATGTTTAAAGAAGCCTTTTTTTTTTTTTTCATTATTGGTTCTGTGACCATGAAATGAATTTTCCATTTTTAGTGTGTCAGGGGGAACCAGAGAATTTCATGCTTCAGCTTATAATTTTCAAACAGGAGCTTTAATGGGACATAAATTCAAGTGCTCCCATAGAATTAAATGACAGTTTGGCCCTGGGTAGTTAGAGTGCTGGGAGAGTGACAGCCTTCCCATCCAATCATAAAGTAGTGACCCAGGGGGGGGGGCAGGTCCACCTCCAGTTATCTATGCCTTCCAACTAAGCTCCACCTCCTGAAGAAGTTTCCATCACACCCCACAGCAGCCCTGCCAGCTGTGGACCAAATGTTCAAGCACATGATCCTCCAGGAGACATGTCTCTTTCAAACCATAGCCAAAGCCAGGAGAACGCTTATCTGGAAAGTTGACCATCCCCACCCACCAGGAGCTGCCAAGACAGCAGAGCCATCAAAGAAAGACTGTGCCACAGAAAGGAAGCAAGTCAGCTTGTAACTGCTGCTGTGCTGAGGCCCCATGGTCCGGTGCCGTACTGGGCGCCTATCTGTTCATCCTGTTCAGACTGCTACCCACCGCTGCTAAGTTGTGAGATTGTTGTGCTTTTTCTCTAGCGGATTCTGATAGTCTTTGTTTCTTTGAGTGAGCATGAGAACAGCTTCTTTCCCCTTCAGTAGTCACGGCCGCTTAGAATTATGTCATGATCGTATTGCCTCTGTAAAGATGGCTCCTCAGAGTTTTTTAACAGCATGCTACCACTCACCTCTCTGAAGTAGAAGAGCACTCCTCCTGACAGGAGTGTCTCGGGGAAAAGCAAACGGGAGATGTCTAGGGGAGAAGGGACTCTGCCACTTCTATCCCTTAGAATTATTGCAGCAGAGCCCAAGCTAAGAAATAAGTTCACTGCAGGCCCTTTCAAAGTTCGCAAGAGGGCAGGCAAGAGGTGCTTGCCACCAGCCCAGACAACGTGACCTCCTCCGTAGCTGAAACCCACATGGTAGGAGAGGACAACCAACAGTCATGACTTGTCTGACCCCCATGCTCGCATCATGGCGCACACACAAACACACAGACGTAATTAACAAATAAATAAATGGAATTTTTTTATAAGTTTTGCAGGGATTCCTTCACTGTGATAACCTGACAGCTTCTCTTTTCCTTTGACCCATGTGTTTTTAATGAACACATTCTTCATTTCATAACACGGTGGGTCTCAATCCTTCACTTTAATTCCTGGCTACTGGCTGATATTTTTTTAATAATTTATTTAATTTTATTTTATGTGCATTGTTGTTTTGCCTTCATTCATATCTGTGTGAGGGTAGCAAGCAGATCCCCTAGAACTAGAGTTATGGACAGTTGTGAGCTGCCATGTGTGTGCTTGGAATTGAACCCCCGTCCTCTGTAAGAACAGCCAGTGCTTTTAACCACTGAGCCATCGTTCCAGTCCCCTAATATTTCTAACATTTACCCAGACACTTGACAAGTGACAGTCTTCAAGAACTCCTGTCTTTGTCTGTGCCCTCCTTTTCCCTTCCCTCTAGTGGCTATCAGAAGTGCGGGGCCTGTTGTTTATCCAAAGGACTCTGAATCAATACATGACAGAGAAACTTGTACATCACTGTTTACCACAGCACTATTGACAGAAACAGTCCACGTGTCCAACAGTGGAGGGGTGGAGAAGGAAAGTGTGCTGTCTGTACTCACTGGAAATCTGTGTAGCAATGAAGGACAATGTTATGCCATTTGCAGGAAAATTGATATCACTATAAATTATCATATTAGGGGAATTATCTGGTCTCAGGAAAGATCAGCATATGTTTTCTGCCACTTGAGGTTCCTAGGTTTTTATAGACAGCAGCATCCTGTCTGGGACCAGCACCATCCATCTCTGCTGTTTGTTGGCACTGTCCAATCTATAACACTGGTGAGAGGAGAACTCGGTGAGCTCTGGATTGAAGCCACCAACCTCACCCAGTTTCATCCACTGCAGTACCCGTGAGTCTGTTAGCTTTTCTGACGGACAGGGACGCTCTCGCAGCTGCTAAGAGACAGGGTGTGAGACTCTGAGTTGAAAGCTACTCTCTCAGCCCAGTTGCGGTAGGTACTTGAAGAGACTGATTCCAAATGTAAGCTAGTGTCTGAGTTGGCCTCAGCAAGCGGAACATTCAGTAGGAAGGTGGAATGTACCTGGAGTCCTTTCCCCTCCAGTGGAACCCAGGCAAGCACTGATCTCCACACCATAGGGCAGATCATTAGAAGTAGCCATGCCTGAGAGCCCCATGGACCGACATCCCCAATCTTAGCAGCTTTACACCTGGGCAAAACAGCGAGCCTTCCTGAGTCAGTTCCTGTGGGGACGATAAGTTCTGCACTGTGTTATTGTGCTATACAAAGGGCCTGGCACGTCTCCTTAGCACTTAGTAAACATTCAGAATAAAAGCAGCAGTAATTGAATGTAGAATGGCCTCCAGCTTACAGCCAGATAGAAAGTGCCGTTAAAAGTTTCCGACAGGCTGGATGCCCTTGCAGCTGCTATAGGCAGGGCATGAGGGCTGAACTATAGGATGGGAATGAAGTCGCTCCTCATTTAGCGGTGGGAGTGACAAAGCTCATAATGAAACACCACAATGAGACTTAGAGGTGAGTTGAAAGCTGAGGCTTTAACCCCACCCATCTTCCCTTGACTAGTGGATGGAGAGGGGAAGTAAGGCCCCTCCAAAGAGTCAGGAGGTTGGTCGTGCACAAACATGCACCCCCACAGCCAAGTCCGGAGACACAGCTCAGCGTCCACAGGGGCTACTCTCACTCATGCAACAGCACATGATCTAAAAACACCCAGCACTTTAACCTGCCTCTGACAGAACCTACTCCACAGGGTAAGAGTCTATCATAATTACCTGGCAATGCAGTCATCATAAACTGTGATCACAAAGAAAATGGTGAGAAACTGCACTTCTGCTTGGTGCTCCAAAAATCCCACTAGGGAATGCCATTTCAAGGGGCAGGTAAGCGGTAGGAAGGACTTGCGGTACTTATATAAGCGTGTCTGTGGATAAGTTTCAAGGAACTACTATTCCCAGCTCCTGCAGAGCTGTCCAAAGCTAAGGTGTTAGCTCCATTCCCCAGGTGCAGCCAAGCCAGGCTGTGATGTTACGAGCTCTTATAACCCTGGCACCATCACTGTGCACCCCCCCCCCCCCCCAAAAGGTTAAAAAAGAACAAAAAAAAAAAAAAAAAAAGTTGGTTTGAAACCAGGTGTGGTGGTGCAGGCCTGTAATCCCAGCACTCACAGAGGCAGAGGCAGGACAGTCTCTGTGAGTGTGAGGCCAGCCTGGTCTACAAAGCAAGTCCAGGACAGCCAAGGCTACACAGAGAAACCCTGTCTTAAAAAGAAAAAAAACTTGGTTTGTTGAAAAATAATTCAACCTCAATTCTTTTATTTTATCTTTGCCCTCTTTCCCTTTATCAAATATAGAGCCAGTGAGATGACTAACGGTGCTTTCCATGTAAGGCTGACAACTTGTGTTCTGTTCCCAGAACTCATGGTAGAAAGAGAGAACTGACTCAGTCATAAAGTGTCCCTGCGACTTCCATGTGCACTCCATGGTGGATATGCACCCCCACTCACACGCATACATCACACACACTACTTTTTTTTAATTTAAAAAAATATGTTAATATTAGATAAAGCATTAAAAGGCAGGTTTCTTAAAGACACCAGATATATGAATATTCAAGCTTGAATACTGGAAATCCTTAAAATGAAAGCTGCAGCCTGGTGATCTTATAGCTCCATGCTGAAATGCTTGCTTAGTATGCATGAGGCCAGGGGAAAAACAATGCATGGAACTAATAATTTGCATGGAGCTAACTGCTGTACAATAGCCTCCATTCAAGATTCCACTAATTAAAGAGGTCTCCTAGAACATTTGGCATTTAATTCATTTTAATTACAACTTTTGAGGAATACTTTGCAAGCAAGCCCATACCTGGGCTTTCATTCATTAATTGAAGAGATGACTAAATTAGTACGTTGTTTTGGTAGTTCTGAAGCTAATTGCCTTCCATTTCAGGTAGGTTGTTTTTAAACGAAATTTTATAAGCCAAGACTTATAAAGACGTTTTTTCTCCTAATGTCCATTGGAACTCTCAGTGACAGCTAATAAAGATAATTATCATACCCTGGCGGGTAAGTCTTGTTTCAGACACATACTCAAGTGCCACTGTGTAAAGTCACGCTGACAAGGTTATGTGCTGTGTAGTGATATATGTCCGATGTTGTACTCCTCTCTCAGGAAAGTCTTTATCCTAGACCCCAGTGGCACCCTCCGTCTTAAACAAGGGCTTCTTTACAAGCTACGCGCCCTTCTTACCTCCAGCTGAGCGACTGCAGCTTCCCCTCATAGTCATCCTTGCCTAAGGCTGGACTATTGGAGACCTTCTCCCAGTAGGGTCTGTCTTAGACCCTCATTATGAGTATTCAATGAAATGAAGGGAAACACTAAGACACCGCATTTAAGAATGAGCTTTAGACTGTAAGTTGGCCTTCAGCAGTCAGTCCAGTGGAGATTCATTCATTGCATTTCAATACGATAAAAGTTGCACTTCTGTCTGGCTGAAAATACCCGCTTATGGCTGTGTGACAGGGTTATGAACTCTGTATAAAAGCCTCTTTATAAATAAGATTTCTTAAGGCTGTAATGATTTTGTTATCTAGGAGAGGGAGTGTGGGAAGAAATGTTAAATACAGGACAGAGAGTGTGCAGGGAAGGCAAGGTTACAAAGTTCAAGGCAGTAAAACTCCTTTCTTTTGGTTGCCAACATTGTCCTGAATTTGGCCTTCTCAGAGAAGAACACTCATGATGAAGGTGAGTCCAATTTTAGCTCAAGCTCACTGCTAGCATATTTACTTTCTGAATTGTTGTCAATATGGACTCAAAAGGGAGAGGAGTCAATTCTGTTTAGTGATCCTTCACAGTTCCAGGCAGTGTAATCTTCTAGCGGGTTGTGAGCCCGACACCACCACCACTACCACACCTAGGTGTGGGGAGTAGATTTATACTGCCCAGCGTCTGCTTCCCCATGAGGTAGCCAGGCCACTTGTGCACCGAGCTGGACTAGAGGGAGGAAAGCTTAGCCAAGCATGGGTGAGTGCAGTCAAGGGTCTCAGGGGACAGCTTTGCAAAACTGGTTCAGTTTGTTGGGGGAGGGGGTTTTATGCACCTAGGGAGGTAGTCAGGGTCTCTGGGTTAAGGATTGTGTGGCCATGTACCATTGGCCAGGGCAGGAGTGTTGGAAGATGCTTCATCCGAATAAACAGGGGCTGGGAAGGGATCTTGTAACATCAAACAAGAAGTGAAGCCTGATAACTGTCGAGGTAGTAAGTTCTTACTAGGGTTGATGGTGGGGAAGGGAGGGGGTAGGTAGCCAACTCCTGAAGTTCTCATGTTTCAGCTTTCTGGGGATGAAGCTCCCTAGACCCTTCCTCTGTAACCCTGGGCCATTACGCTCCCACA
This sequence comes from Psammomys obesus, assembly GCF_907164565.1. Lineage (NCBI taxonomy): Eukaryota > Metazoa > Chordata > Mammalia > Rodentia > Muridae > Psammomys > Psammomys obesus. Next base: position 14,750,835 of record NW_026596069.1, read on the forward strand.
GATTTAGACTAAGTCTAAGGAGGTGTGGCCATCAGCAGGTATCTCCAAACCCACTCTCTTCTCTTTTTTATTTTTTTGAGACAGGTTTCTCTGTTCAGCCCTGGCTGTCCTGGAATTTATTCTGTAGACCACTCATTCTGTAGACCAGGCTGGCCTCAAACTCAGAGATCCACCTGCCTTTGCCTTCAGAGTGCTGGGATTAAAGGCGTGGGCAACCACACCCAGCCACTCTCTTCTTAAGGGCTGAGCAGCCACTGCTATGAAGTTGAGTTTTTCCCAGAAGGACAGCTAAAGATGTTAAAAGCAAACAATTCGACATGCTGACGTGATTTGTTTTCTTTAGCTATCCCATTGGACAGTCGGGAGTATTATTTCTATCCTAGAGAAGAGTAGGGAATTCCAGAGGGTTGAGAAACAAAGGCTTCCTAAGAAATGTCGTCTAACCAAAGTCTCACACACATACCCATAGATACTTGAGGTGACTTTTATTTTTTGGTTTGGATTGGATTGGATTGGTTTGGTTTGGTTTGGTTTGGTTTGGTTTGGTTTGGTTTGGTTTGGTTTGGTTTTTTGAGACAGGGTTTCTCTCTAGCCTTGGCTGTCCTGGAACTCACTCTGTAGACCAGACTGGCCTTGAACTCACAGAGACCCACCAGCCTCTGCCTCTCAAGTGCTGGGATTAGCATCACCACCACCAGGTGTTTTGTTTTGGTTTGGTTTTGGTTTTTTTTTTTTTATATTCTTTTAATCCCAGAAATATTGGAGTAGGAAGAAGAAGACTTTCATAATTTGTGTAAAATACCACAATTATATATATGTAAGATTTGAATTTTGTTGCACAAACATCCATATTTTCCAGCCTGTTTTCCAGCCATGTAGTAACCCGCTTTGTACAATTAAGTTCTCACAAGTTATTTTTAATATGTGGGCATTTCAAGAAAAAAAAAAAGTCCCCCATTTTCCCCAAATGTTTGGTCCTTTATCCTGTTCTTGGGCAGATACTCTCAGGACTAAACAGAGCTATAGCAGTGGCAGTTTTGAAGGGTAGGGAGGGTTAAACACCCATTCCTGGGAAGCAGGAGATCAAGCCTAACTTTCCAGGCCATCTTCAGAAGTCAAGGAAGCAGTCCCATCCCATAATGCACTTGAAGTTGTGTATGACTGCCTCATGACTCCGCTTACTTAAAACACGGAGCTCTCCATGCTGTTAGATGCATTTGATCCTCACGCTAGCTGATTGAGGGATATTTTCCTGGTGTGGTGTGGCCAGCAGTGGCATGGCAAAGGCCGACAGCACTGAGGGTATGTGTTCATTCTCCCTTCCATCCTCATAAGTGAGAGTTCAGCACATACAGTCCCACGGGTGTGTGTGACACGGCCAGGCACAATTCTCATGTTTCTTTCCATTCAAAAAGAAAAATCGTTCTTCCTCCCATTCAGAGCCCCTTTCTAACAAGTGGCCCCTACTCCTTCCTTTGGGGCCATTACCGGAAGTAAGTAGTATATCTCACTGACACCACTCTCTCCTCTCCTTCTGGCTTCCACTCATTGGAATCTGCCTTCTTTGCCTTTCACGTCGTCCAAGCCTCATTTGCTAAGCTTGCCAGTGACCCGCTGACTGTCCATATGGTGTCCTTTCTTCCACATCCTCATGGCTTCCTGATACCCTAGTCTTCCCCCAATGGTACTTCTGCATCTTCACACCGCATCTCTGTCTGCAGTCTTCCCTCTCTTGGCTCCCCTCATTCCCTCTTCTATGAGTCTTCTCTTCTGATGGCACAGTGCAGTCACTTGTTTTTCTCTTCTGTCTTTCCCATGGGGGCTCAGCCCTCTTCACTTCTCGGTGCTATCTCAGTGCCACCAGAACTTCCATCAACTACAGGGTCTAGTCCAAGCAGTATTTTCAGCCTTGAAGGTCTGTGCCTGCGTTTCTGTCTCTAATGAACAGTGTCAGTGTCTGTCTCATCATCCGCCCACCCAGACCAAAGCATCGCTGTGCTTGTCAGATGTTAGATGTGGATTAGATGTACCAGGTGTCTCCATCATGCTGTCCAAGCCTTTATCACTCCCTTAGTCCTGCTTCTCTAAGACTTTCTCACTAAAGTGTCCTATGAATTTATCCTCCTGCTCTCTTGAATAAATCCATGGTGTTTCCACAAACCTCTGCATGTATTTCTATTAACACATTTACCAATCTATATCTTAATTGTATTTGTTTCCCTTCCTTACAGCTAACTCCGCAAGTTACATATTTTTGTATACTCAACCCAACCTCAGTAATAGACACTACAAGTATTTGAACTTCTAAGTAGAAAAATGAGCTTAACAATATATAGGGAAAGAGTCATTAGACTCTTAGACACTAGACGGCCCCTATTAGCACTTAGGATAGACACCTGTACAGTTTTCTTCAAATTCTCACTAATAGATGTTTCCGGTGAGTTAGATGGCAGGAAATTGAGTGTATCTCCCTATGCCACATAGGCTCTGAAAGAACAGCTCGCCATCTCTGCCTTTCTCTGAGTTAACTTTATATTTAACCCTTGCCATCATCTATGTAAATACCAAGAAATAGTGACACAACAGTATTCGTGACATATATTTGATAAGATGCTGAGATTTCAGAGGAAAAAAGACTCCTGGAAATGAAGGCTCTGGGCATAGACAGGAGCCAGCTTTCACACTGTCACCTGGATCCGTATTGTGTCCTCTGGCTTTTGCTTAAACAGTAGGAGACTGGTGCTAGGAACATCAGAACATCCAGATGTCTTCTGCAGATGAGCAAAGGTCACCCATAATCTGATGGATGGATGGCCACATTCACCTTAAAACAGAATGTTGTCTCTCAGGTAGCCCAAGATTAGAGTTTGTTCCTGGAAACACAGGCACCTTGTTGCCAATTGAAGCTCAGCTTTAAATACTGAAAACAAGCCAGATCACCCTCCCCTATGAGGCGCAGTATCGTGTCTTACATGCTTACAGAGGAGAGGCAGGGCAGCACAAGTCCTTTAATAGAAGTGGATCTACCAATTAGATCCATTGTTGTGGAAGAATAGCGGGGCGGGGGGGATGGCACAGAAAGAGGAAGAGGAGTCTGGGGAACAGCCAGAAATATGGGTCAAAGCTAGTTCATAAAGGGCTCAGCAGAAGACCAGACAAGGCTGGCCTTCATCCACTAGGCAAGAACACAATGAAAGCCACATGCAGAGACTTCCAGAAGGAATGTGCTAGACACATGTAGTTCTTAAAAGTGAAATTGAATATGAGAGAAAGCAGGAAATAGGCTGCTTGACCCATCCGGCCCTGCCAGTTGCCTTTTATTGTCGGGTAAAATTCATTTACAGCACAGCTACCTTCTTCTTGCATATAAATGTCTTGTGTTGAATCAAGTCAAGAAGCAAAGAAGAATAGGGTGATAGCTGGCATGCAAGACCATAAGAGGCAATAAAAGAAATAAGAGGCACAACCAACCCTCACTATTAATAACTTCCAAGTGCCAGAATGTGTACATCCCACCGAAGCGTGTAAGCCTTTCCATAATACGCCGTAAAATAAGACCATCAGACAAGCCACAGCTGCAACCCACATTCAAAGTGCCCATCCACAGAGCTGTGGCTTCCCGGCCACCTCACCCACCCAGGACTGCCCTTCCTGCTCGCCTGGGACAACAAGCCCCTCATTCTCTGCCTTTGCAGAACAATGCTTGCAATCCCTGCCAAGGAAAAGGTGTCACTTTTAACGCTACCATTTTTCCAAAAGACGTTTTAAGGGAGCTTGCTCTTTTCATGTTGAACTGAGTCAGACCCAAACTCCTTTCAGGAGTCCTGTGGAAGGTCCCAATGCTGCCTGGGTCTCAGATTTCATTTTGAAGTTCAACTGTAAACACTGTGAGCCACAGCTCCCCTCACAGCAGGCTCCGACATTTACAAAAGCTTCTTTTCACTGTCTACCTCCACCCTATCCATGGGCAGCTTTCAGGACTGCCCAGCTATGAAGGTGCTGTCCCAACAGCTCCTGGTGCCTTTGGCCATAAGAACAGGAAGAGGGGACACCCTCAGGTCATATTCAGCTGCACGTGGCTGCTTCTCTGAGTTCCAGTGTTAAGGTCAGCCAATTATTTTTCATTGAAATGCACATTATAGTGGGCATCTCAGCACACTGCCACTGCTAGGTGAGGTAAGCCATTCCTGATGAAGTATCATACCCAATGACTGACTCTAAAATGTAGAATAAATTGAATTCATCACTAATCTTTTTTTTCTTCACATTCCACTTAATTCTGATATTGAGAAGAAATCGTTTATTTTAAAAACTTGACATGTTGACCAATCCCTCTTAAGAAAAGGCGGCCCCCATGCTGTCAACTCAACAGTCCCCCCACATACACACACACAGCTCTCCAGACTTCACTGCTTATGGGATTTCTTTCTGTAGCTGTCCACCACTGCCCCCTGTTTTACTGGGGGGAAAGGAGGGTTGGTTTTTGAAACAGGGTCTCACTGTGTGGCGCTAGTTGGCCTGGAACTTGCTCTGTAACCAAACTCACAGAGATCCGCATGATTTGTCTCCAAACGCTGGAATCAAAATGTATACTGCCTTTTAATTTTTTCATTAATTTTTATTAAAATATAATTAAGGGACTGGAGAGAAAGATCAGAGGTTAAAAGCACTCTCTGCTCCTCCAGAAGAGAGTTCTATTCCCAGGTTCTATTCCCAGCACCCACATAGTGGTTCATAGCCAATTATAACTCCAGTTCCAAGGGATTCAATGCCCTATTCTTACTTTCGTGGGTGCCAAGCACACATATGTACACATATATACATGCAGGCAAAACATTCATGTAAAATAAAGTGAATAAGTCAATAATAAGTAAAAACATAATTGTTTCCCTCCATTTCTTTTTTTTTCCCCTTCAACCATCCCATTCCCTCTCAAATTCATGGCCTCTTTGTCTATAATTGTTATTGTTACAAATATATAGATAAACACACATATATACATACCCCCTGCTGATTACTTTTCATGTTGCTTGCATGTACATGGTTTCTGAGCTGACCACCTGATATTGGATAATCCTTTGGGGGACTCTTCCCTGGAGAAAGATTACTCCCACCCTTAGTTGCCTGTAGTTTTTTTGTATGAACACGGAACCCCATAATATTTACTCCTTCTACTTTAGCCTGTCTATTGGTGGTGTCCTTGTTCACGTCTTGTTTAGGCGGCCATATTGTTGAGGTATCATGGGTGTAGCTTCCTTGTCATTTCTAGGAGAAGATCTCACAGCAGATTTCCAGGTTCTCTTGCTCTCATAGTCTTTCCACCTCCTCTTCCAAAACAGTTCGTGAGCCTTAGGTGGAGGGGTTGTGCCACTGACGGATCCTTTGGGATGCACCCTCTACGTGATCAGCCGTTCTCTGCATTGTGACCAGTTGTGCTCCTGTAATGGTCTGTATCTGCTGCAAAGAGAGCTTCTTTGGTAAGGGATATGCTTCTGCAGCACACCTGATTTTAAAGGCTCGAAAACAGAAAACTTGCTCTAGCAGTTGAAGAGGAAATTTCCTGACCAAGTATTTAGCTGTAACTTGTAGAGCTGCTTGAATGAAGAGCTCTCTTCTTCCCAACCCAGTGCCAGGGCTGAGGACTCTATGGGCAGAAGCAGAGACCCCTGGGCTTTTGCCGAAATACAGCGAGTGATGCTCTTTAAATCACTCTCAATGGGTGTGGTAGGGTATACTTGTAGTCCCAGCATTTGGGAGGTGTAGGCATAAAGATGGGTTCAAGGGCATCCTTCAGAGTACATACCAAGGTTAAGGCCAGCCTGAGCTACATAATAATTCTTTCTCAAAAAATTAATTTAAAAAAAAATATTTTCCTTCTCACTTAAATCAAGGTCCAAGGCACTACTCTTGAGCATATGGCTGCATTTTCTTTGGCAAGTGAAGCAAGCCTGGGACTCCAGTTGGAGGCCCAGTATGCAGTCAAGAATGAAATATATTTATCATATGAGCCTGTTCATTTCATCGTCAGCATCCTCATCACCAAAGCTGCTGGGCACTTGCTATTCCATCAAAAACACTTGCTATTCCATCCCCAAAACAAGTTGTTGAAGGAAAGAGTGAGAGAAATGCAGGAAACACTACCTAAAAGCAGGTGGAGATAGCTCGGAACTCAGCGTTTTTAACAGACCCCTGAATAGGCCATGGTTCAGGGTGGACTAGCACAACCAGGCATCAAGTGCCCTCTGCTGTCTAACTTGGAGAAGAGCATGCCAATTATCACTTCATGACTCAGAATGGTACTGGGGAAAGCTACTGGGACTGGAGAGCCAGCTTAGGTAAGAACAGCTCGTTGCTGGCGCCCTGGGTCATCCTGGGTCACCGATCATCCCCAGTGTGAAGATGAATGGAGGTCATCTGGCTGGGGTAACTTTTCATCAGTAAAAGTTCTGGAATTGCAGTGATTCCTCATTGCTCCCTCTATGGCTGTGTGGATCCTGGACCCGTAGCATAGCATTCATGCTGGAGCTTGTTAGAAGTGCAGACATAGTAACTCCTGTCTGTAATCTCAGCTACCCAGTTAAGAAGAAAAGACAAAGAAAAACCAGCTGGGAGCTTTCTTGAGGCAGGATCTTCCTGTGTAGCCACGGCTAGCCTCAAACTCATGGTATTCCTCTTGCTCTAGCCTTCTGAGTCCTGGGATTACAGACATGAGCCACCCTGTGTGTGGCCTCAGAGAACAACTTCAGGAAGGGCTCGTTATTTACCTGCTTAAATATCTACCTAGCGTGTTGAGTCCTGAGTGCAACACCATAAAAACAGACAGGAAATGTCAACTCTCAGGTCCCAGCCTGGATCTCCTAAAGTCACATATGCATCTAACCAAGGTCACCGTTAATTCACACACGCTGATATTTGAGAGGCACCAGGCATACTGCCGGTGGAGCTCCAACCCTGCAGAAGGCCCACATTTTGGCCCTGGAGGCTCAATGGGTAGAGGTCACCAAGCCTGATGACCTGTGTTTAATCTCCAGGACCCACACGGTTGAAGCAGAGAACAGAGTCCCGTAAACTGTCCTCTGACCTCCAAATAGATACCATGGACCAGCTCGCACATGATGCACATCCAAGTGTATGCGCACACACAAAAGCAGTTCAGGTCCACATTCCCAAAGGCTGGGTCAGACTGGATGCTGTTTGGAAAGTGAACAGGACTCCCTCATTGTCATGACTGACGCCCTCACCGCCTCCCACATCCACGCCTGCTCCATGCATCCTTGCATCTCTCAAGCTTTTATTTCCCACTTCTTGCTGCATTTCCACAGAAGCTGACATCCACCACACACTTTCCTTCTAGATCAGTCTGTTCCCAGCAGTTTGTGGCAGGTGTGTATGTGTGTGCACGCACATGTGTCCTGCTTACTCACGACCTTTGCTGTTTAATACATCGTTTATCTAATACTGCAAATACTGACCCTGCAAGATGGAGCTCTGCTCCCAATCCCACCCTCACCCCTTCACCCCCATCCCCCAATCCCTGCCCAAGTTTCATCTGTAGCTAACCTGGAGTGTTCTTTTCCCACACCAGGTCAGGGAAGAATGCCGGCTCCTGAACGCCCCGCCTGTTCCACCCCGAAGCGCAAAGCCTTTATCCACAAGTCCCTCCGTCCCTCCTCGCACGATCAAGCCAGTTCGGCCACAGACTCGCTCCCCCAGCCCCACCCTGTCCTACTATTCTTCAGGGCTGCATAACATGTAAGTTCCTCCTGTCAGAACCAACAGCAGCCCGCATCCTCACCATCCAGTTCACGGGCCCCGTGGTCATCATCTAGCAGCAAGGTGGGAGAGGAAATGTTTGCCTTTAAAAAACAATTTTAAGAAGAGGACCTAAAACCTCTGCTCAGATGTAGCCCATAGACTTAGTCTCCAAGTGGGGTCCCAAGTGAGGGGAACAAGGACCTTCCCAGACATAAACTCAGTGGCCTGCTCTTTGATCACCTCTCCCTGAGGAGGGAGCACCCTTGTCAGGCCACAGAGGAAGACAATGCAGCCAGTCCTGATGAGAACTGATAGGCTAGGGTCAGAGGGAAGGGGAGGGGACCTCCCCTATTAGTGGACTAGGGGAGAGGCATGGGAGGAGAAGAGGGAGAAAGGGTGATATAGGGAGGAGGCCACAGCCGGGATACAAAGTGAATAAATTGTAATACATAATAATAATTAATGGCCTGGAGAGATGGCTCAGTGGTTAAGAGCACTGTCTGCTTTTCCAAGGGTCATGAGTTCAATTCCCAATGACCACATGGTGGTTCACAACCATCTATGCTGTGAACTGATTCCCTCTTCTGGCAGATGTAAATGCAGATAGAACACTCATATACATAAATAAATCTTTAAAAAATAAATAATAATAATTAATAATTAATAATAATTTTATAGAAAGATCATCATTGGACCATTGCTCGTTTTGACCTTGGGTAGAAGAGCTGGTGTCTCGATAAGGAAAGATGCCACAGGGGTCTCTGAGAAGCCAAGGAAGGCTCCCCCTCTTAGATGCAGTGTGTAGACTGCTGTTGCTTCTCAAAAGCCAGCTCTGGTTCTTTTCACCTTGACTCTCAGCACAAGCAGACAGCACTTTTTACCAGGACCTCAAACCCAAAGGCTCCCCCTGGCCCTCTGCCCTGAACTTGAACAAAACAAGACTCCCTTGGCTGTGGCTACAAAGACCCTCCTGCCGTGGACTCTCCAGAGCCATGAGCTCTTCTGAGACACAGCCTGCTTCATTGCTGGCAACAGTGAATCGTTTTTAAGGAACTCTATCTCCAGGTAACTGTCAGCCATCGTTTGTATAGAGAAACAAAACAGACCAGCCCTGCAGCTCAGAAAACACTGTCAATCTTCTGCAAAAAGAAGTGCCCATTTCTTCTGCTGTTTCCTGAGACGTGACCTTTGGTCCCCGCCACCCTGCCCACCTGCCTTTCAGCATATTCTGGTTCCACTGTCTGTCACACAATGTGAAAATGTGGCCCCCTAACCTGTGCCCTTGAAGTTGGAAGACTTTGCAGGCATTTTATGTTTGGTTTGGTTTGGTTTGGTTTTTGTCCTTTGGACATTAAAATTCCTATGCTATGTATATAACTCTACTGTTCAAAAACCAGGGCAAAGGTAGGCATTTTACTGGAAGCATTTCCTCAGATATTATGGACATTGTTGATGGGGCCACGTCGTTATCCTTGCATGCATGTATGAGTTACCTGTCACCCTGGCCAGTGCAGACATTACTCTGCAGTGTTGGCCCAGAGCTTGGTGTGGAAACTTTTCTCAGCGTGAAGGTTCAGGCACTTACGAGCAGTACTTCCTTACTAGCTAGAATATACATGTTTATCTGCACACATACACAATTTTTTATCTCTATTACATTTTAAATCATTATGTACATATCCACAGGTACAAAGAACTTTACTAACTTTTTAAAAAGCAGGTAGTTTATTGAATTCAAAGATAATATAGATATATATACACACATAGATAGATAGATAGATAGATAGATAGATAGATAGATAGATAGATAGAT
>NW_026596069.1:14760412-14777401 GCF_907164565.1 Psammomys obesus
GATAGATAGATAGATAGATAGATAGATAGATAGATAGATAGATAGATTCCTAACTGCCCTGTTCACCTTAGAAATAACATCTGTGACTAAGGACAAGTTTGGGGTTTGACTCTTTTTAGACAGGGTCCCACTCTGTAATCCAAGCTGGCCTGGAACTCACAGAGATCCACCTGCATCTACCTCCCACAGGCTAGGGTTCGATTATTTCTTTTTTCCTAATTCCCCTTTCTGTTTGTTTGCTTTTTAAGCAGCGTCACTCAGAGTGACACAAGTCCTCCTGACAGTGCTCCCGTTTCCTGCTACCCCTGCAACCGAGCGAAGAGGGACTCTGTGGACCCCAAGTCCCCATTTGGAAGCCCTGCTGCCGAAGCTCTGTCCTCCCGGCTCTCGTGGCCCAACCATTACTCGGGAGCCTCGGAGAACCAGACAAGGAGTGACCTCCTGCTCGATCCGAGCAGGAGCCACAGCTACCCCAGACAGAAGACACCCGGCACACCAAAGAGAAACTGCCCAGCCCCCTTTGACTTCGATGGCTGCGAGCGCCTGGAAGGCTGGGCCAGCACGGCCTCCACAGAGTTCAGCAGCGCTGTCTCCAGTTGCCCCAAGTCGGCCAGCTACTGTCTGGAGAACTCCGAGGACAACTCCCTTGCAGCTGGCATGACCAAGCAGAGCGTCTCCTGCCCTGCCTTACCCCCAAGGGCCCCAAAGCCAGTGGAACAGAAAGCCACCCCGGAAACATCTCCTTTGCCTCTGAAAATTGACGGTGCTGAGGAGGACCCCGCAGCAGGGTCGTTGGACCTCTCTGAGGACCAGTATTTTGTCAAAAAGGGCATGCAGGACATCTTCTCTGTCTCTTACCCCTTCTCCTCTCCGCTCCACCTCCAGCTGGCCCCCAGGTCCTGTGGGGACGGTTCCCCGTGGCAGCCACCTGCCGACCTATCAGGACTCTCCATAGAGGAAGTATCCAAGTCCTTACGGTTCATTGGTTTGTCTGAAGACGTCATAGCCTTCTTTGTCACGGAGAAGATCGACGGGAATCTGCTCGTTCAGTTAACAGAAGAAATCCTCTCAGAGGATTTCAAACTAAGCAAACTGCAGGTGAAGAAAATACTGCAGTTTATCAATGGCTGGAGGCCCAAGATATAGCCAAATGGCCCCAGCCAGCGTGAGACGGAGCTGCGAAACCTGTGTTTAGAAAGGGTGGGCTAGGACACAAATTCATGTTTTTTGCACTAAAACGAAACAAAACAAAAAACAAAAATCCTTCTTTGTAAATAGAGATAAGAGAAAGTCTTACTATGCAGATTCCATTTCTGAATGGTGAACAGGCTATTTTGTACATCAATAAAGATGCTATACAGAACACTCATAGGTGTGCCTTGTACGTCACTCAACATTCAACAGCTGCTAAAAGAACTAAAGTCATATCCAGAGAACTTGTTTTTAACCCAGTAGGTCTTTGCAAAGGCATGGTATTTATTACAAAACAGCCAAAGCTGAAAGACGTAAACACTTGTGAGCAGTCCGCTTCCAACGGGAGTCAACGGTCGACAGCTAATTGTCTTCTGCAGCTTGCTTTGCTTCCTGACAGTTGTTTTACTCTTGTGCCTGACAGTGTTAGTGGTGTGGAATGACACTTTAATGATACGTGCTTGGTGGAGATCTTTTTATCAAAAGGCATTTTCCAAAAACCATGTTGTGATGGAGGATATCGCTGATGTTCTCAGAAATGACAGAGATCATGACCATTACATTTGATCTGTTACTGCTGCTAGTTTTATTGAGGAGAGAAAAATAATGGGAAAAAAAGGTATGTGTGTATGCAATACACACGGATATGTTTAAATGTAATTTTTTAATCTGATATTTTACATAACATCTTTTTACTTTCTAATATCCATTGAGATTTCCAGGCCTTTAACTGAGTGGATCCTGTCAAGAACAGCTGGCGGAATGATTCCAAAGAGTCTCAGAACCTGAGCTTTCCATCCATGAAAACTTGGAAGCAATCAGGAAAGGTTCTGTTGAATTTAATGTGGTTTTTAAGCCTGTGGGCGGGCTGATTCTCACACATCCGTGCTGGCATTTGGGGAAATGACAGCTACATTGGAACCATCATCCTTTCCTCCCACGTGCTCTGATGAGAGATCTGAGAAAAAAAAAAAAAAAAAAAGCATTTCCCCACACATGAGGTCTTCTCAACACGCCCCTGGTGTTAGGAAACCTTGTGACCCAGACACACCACCTCCCTCCATAGTGTAGACACCATATCTCTACACTGATTCCTGAAACATCAATAAGAGTCCCTGCTAGTTCCATAGACCAACGTTTTCTACTCTTCTAAAAAATAACTATTATTATAATTACCGTACTCTGATTCCAAGATTTCCAAAACATGTCTAAGAATTTTGGATTAAATATCCCCCTTGCTCTTGACTGTTTGAGGGCATATAACCTCAAAGAGTTCCAGTTTTTCTGAGCACCGTATCCTCCAAACAGTCACGGAGTCTGTCCCCAGATTCTAAGTTGGCAGACATCCGGTTAGCAGGGTGCACACCCAAGCCCTGAGGTGAGAATGTTTGGCTACCGGGAGTCAGTATATCCTGAAGGGATGACCCTATTTTATCATGTTTTCCTCTTCACCAAAAAAGAAATAACTGTTTATAACAAAACCCAGCAGTTCAGGGTTCGCAACTATATGAAGTGTGTCATTATTTCTTGCCATTAGAGAGCTACTTAATTCCATCTTGTGATCTAGAGTTGAGATGAATTGGTACCCAGTCTAATTTCTCATCTCTGATCTCATTAATAAGAAGGAACCGCTTTTCTCCCTTCCTAACATATACTCCAAATGTAAATACCACACTACAAGTGAGAAAAACAGGTGACTAGAGTGCTACAGGAATCACTAATGAGCCTGAAGTTTCTGTACTGCCTTCTCGCACCCAAGACTCATGAAAATTCTGTTTCAGGAAGTGGCCCTCTATGAGGGAACCAACTCCTTAGAAAGTTAACCTATCCAGAGAAAATGAACTTCCCTTCATGAAGACAGATTGCAGTGGGGACACTGCAGGTCACCACCCACAAGTGCTTTCTTTCCTCAGCACTCCGCACTCAGCACCTGGCCGTGATTCTCAAACTCAGAAGCAAACCCCGGGGTTTGTTTGCATTTACTGTGAAGGCTGCCCGATGTAAACAGCTCACTCCTTTTGTCTTTTTGCAAGAACCTTACACAAAGTAAGCTTGTCAATCTTCTTTTCGTTCATTTGCTTTGGTCCTGGCATCCTCATGCCAAGTCTGCGCTGACTGGGATCCTGGAGCCTCCCTTAGAGCAAGGATTGTTCTTGGGGGTCAGGCATTCACTGTCCATTCAACGAGCACCTTCTGTGTGCCAGACCCAAGGCTGAGAAAAGACCTAACCCCTGTCCTCCTAGAACTCAATTGTCTCAAAATCACAGTTGCTGACACTGTAAGTCTGTAAGTGTGCATGAGAGACTGTGACATTTTCCTGGAAGCTGGATGTATGGAGGGTGACATGTGTCCCATCATTAAGGAGCCCACAGATGGAAGCAATGACAGGCTCCTCTAAGACATACAAGAAACACCCCAAGACACTAACACTTGGAATACATTAAAGGAAAAAAAATGCATCTGTCTCCCACTGTCTCCTATTTTGTTTTACTGAGTTGGAATTTTTTAATGATAATCAGCACTGGCATTTCTAAAAGCCACAAATAAGTATAATTGCCCTTTCTGAGCTGACAGTGTGTGGAGGATCCTGACTAGACAAGGAATTCATAAGCCAGAGAGAAGCGAGGCAGGCTGTGAAGAGCAGAAGGTGGATACAGCCCTTGCCTTCCATATCCCACAGTAGAGCCTCCTCCAACCAGCCGTGTCAAGACAATACCTCCTTTTGTGGCAGGTTCCCTACAATCCAGTGAGCGACCGTGGTACCTGTGGAGAAGTGCTATCTAAACAGGATCCTTGGGGGAGTCCTAACCTGATGGCTAAAGCCATCTTCCTTGCCCCTCCACTGTCAGAAAAGAATGTGTCAGCAATAAGCCAAGCCAAGCAGCTACAATGTAAAATACGAAGTCAATTCAGAGAGAAAACTCAAGCGTGCGCCCACCAGTTCCTTCACAGAATCTTCCAAATGCCTGCAAGTTCTGTCTTTCAGTTGAACTGCTCAAGTTTATGAACTGTGAAATGTCCGCATATACTCTCAGCCCACACACAACACCATTCAAATTTATGAAGTTGTATCAAACTGCCCATTCGGCTAAATTGCAGTGTTTATTCTTGTCCTGCAGAAATGCCACAACCTTTATGGGAAATGTGACAATCCATTGCTGCTGATCAGATACACACATAAACACTCACATTGCCAAACCACCTGCATCCATCCACTTCCTTGTGAGGTTCAGGGGGTGGGGGTGGATGGATGCCTTCGTTTTCCTAGTGCTTTGTGTAATAGCTCACTAAGCCTCATGCCTAACTTCTTGGAAGTACATATCCCAAATAACAAACTAGGAAACAAATAGTTCTCCAAAGAGTCCAGCAAACTTAGGTTGCAGTCTACCAAAAAAGTTAACGTCTATTGGTGGACACATGAGGCTCTGAGAAGCATGGCCATCATGTGGATTTCTGTTGCTTTTCTACAAACCTGAAAGCTGCTGAGGCAAGAAGAATCGAAGACCCAGAGAGCACATGGTGGCAAAGGACTTTGATTACACTGCGGGTTTGTAACGTAGGACTCTTGGGGCCGTATCATGTCAAGTCACATTTCTGAGTTTTCGAGAAGTCTCGTTTTATGCTTTGCCTCGTTGTGGTAGGCAGAAACAGGTAAACGGGAGTGTGTTTCAAGCTAGGCGCAAACATCTATAGTTGTGCCCCTTCGTCCACCTCCGAAGCTACGCATTTCGTAGTAGAGCTTAGCAGATGGTGAGCTCCCTTGGTTTACAGTCTCTTGTAGGACTGGGCTCGGATAATTCTCTCGCTACAAACCTGTCCTCCAGTTTTCATATTATGATCCATTTGTAATATTCTCTCAGCTAAGACTTTAAAAGAAACAAACAAACAAACTCAAGAACCTGGGGAGTTTCCTTCAGTTGAATGGAAGTTGTATTTTCTAAGAATTTGGAAGTCTCTGTACAGTTTCCAGGCTGGGAAAAACAGTGGGTTGCTAGCTTCATGTCGGCAGTTAGCTGTGTTGCTTTCCAGAGAATTATCTAATGGGCCCAATGTGTACCTCAAGATAAATGCAGTATATTATGTCTAAAAAAAAAAAAAAAAAAAAAAAAAATCCATTGTCTGTTGATTTAAATGGTTCCGAAATGTCTATAAATAAAGAAATTTTCAAGGTTGTTCCTGCAGTTTTTCCTGAGTGAGTCAGACGTAATACTGACTTTTCAAAGGCCTCATTGTCCAGCCCCTTAGGCATAGGGAACTAGAAAGGGATTTCGAATGCCACAAGCCCCATTCTGAATTACAACTTAGAGGACAAAAGCTGTGGTTCATAGGAACTGGTAGCCAGGCAACCCCATGACATTCAAAGAGAGCCCGGTACCTGTGTGGTCAAAAGGCAAAGACAAATGCAGATGTTGTTTCAGTGTGTAAAGAGTATGCACGTTCCTGTGAGAAGGGTGCTGATGCGAGTTCCTGTCTTTGGCTTCCATGTTATTTCGCTGATGCACTGCCCCAGGGTGCCAGGGAAGGCAGGAGTGTTCACCATGCTTCGGCTGGTGAGCTCCACAGGGGGCTGGGGGAAGGCAGGTGGAGTTCCCATGAAATCTCTGCCCAGCATCTTGTCTCTCAAGCAGAAGCATGCCTGAGTCATCCATCCCACCATCAATCCCGCTCTCCCATCCCACAGGGCCGAGTGTCTGCTATCCTGCATTACAGAGCTGGGCACCAGAAGACCCAAATAAATGACTGAAACATCCAACGCTTATGTCAGAGTCCTAAGAATGTCTACCGTGGGTATACTGGGACACTTCTCAAACTGGATACCGCTAAGAAGTTTAAAACTAGAAATAAGTTGTTAGGATCACGTGTCCTTTGATTCCAATGTAACTGGGGCTACAAAACGTGTTATCAGCTGAAAATATTAAGCGCAGGATCCATTCTAACTTTGCCCACAGGCTCCCCCTTCTGATGCCTGGTCACCTCTGCCCCTTCTTCCTTGGATAATTTGTCCCTATGCTGTGGGAATAATTAGACACCATCCCCAGGCTGTGTAGGTTATTCCCTTTGTGATGTGCTAGCTGTATGTATCTACCCCTTGTGAGCTTCCCATTCCTTGGCCTCCAGAGTCCTCAAAGTCAGGATTCTTGAACAGATATGCTATGACATTCCTGGTGGTGACCGGTCACTGTGACATAAATAACGGGATGAAGTTAAGTCAGATTAGGGATGAAGCTCGGGGGGAGAGCACGGGTTCAGCATGCCTGAGACCCTCGGCACAGTCTTTGGTACCCAAACTCAAAGCCAAGTGAGTGGCTTTGAGTGGTACTCCCACTGTAAAAATGCAGAGCAGACTGTAAGAGACAGAGAAAGACACAGACTTGTCTGGTGATCCCAGGCTGAGTTTCTGCCATGACTTCTAAAAAGTACAAGGAAAATTTTCTGGCAGTAGGTATATTTTTCTTACAATTTATACCATTTATACAATTTATACCCCTTTAGTGATGGATGTAAGAATGAACCAAGAACAGTGTGTTCCACAGGTAGCCACAAATACTAGCTTGAAGAGATGCAGGCAATTAAAAGATAGTGCATGTGGTAGGTATTTAAGCCATGGCTGTCCTCAGGCTAGAGGCAGCAGGGGAAGACAACACAGGTCTGTGTCCTCCAAAATGCACAACAGGGCTTTAAAACAAAGGGGGACTTTGGAAACGCATTCTCTTCATAGAAATGAAACTCGCAGGACTCCTAGTGGAGGGAGAGGAACACCAACTCGCCCACCAAAACTTCAACTCAGAATTTAGCCTGCCTACAAGATGTGCAGGGTTAAAGATGGACAGAGAATGAGGGACTGTCCAACCAATGCCTGGCCCAACCTGAGACCCAAGGAGAGAGTCAACCCCTAACACTATTAACAATACTTTGCTATGCGTGCAGATGGGAGCCTAACATAGCTGCTCCTGAGAGGTTCCAGCCAGCAGCAGATCGAAACAGATGCTGAGACTCACAGCCGAACATTGGGCAGAGAGGAGGGAGTCTTGTGGAAGAGAGAGAGGAAGGCTAGAAGGACAGGAGGAGACAGGAGCTCCACAAGAAGACTAACAGAGCCAACTAACCTGGGCCCAGGGGGCCTTGGGGAAACTGATGCCCAAACAAGGACCATGCATGGACTCAACCTAGATCCCCTACACATATGTAACCGACGGGTAGGTTGGCCATCATCCGGGTCCCCCAGAAAGGGGAGCAGGGGCTGTAGCTGACATGGACTGTGCTGCCTGCTTTTTGGTCACTTCCCTCTGGCCGGGCTACTTTTTCAGGCCACTGGAGAAGAAGATGTGTTCAGTCCTTATGTAACTTGATGTGTTGGTGTGGGTTGTCGGGGGGGGGGGTCTCCCCTTTCTGAGGAGAAGGGGAAGAGGGAAAAAAGGTGGAACCAAGAGGAAAGGAGGGAGGGCCTATTATAGGGATGAAAAGTGAATGAATGAATAAATAATAGATAGATAGATAGATAGATAGATAGATAGATAGATAGATAGATAGATAGATAATGCTCGCACTGTGTCAGTCCCTCCACAGCACAATGGGCTGTCATAAAATGAAGGACAGAATTACAACATCCATCTTGTACTCATTCCACTTCAGCGGTTTCCCAGCCTCCCCAGCTGTTAGCTTTTAAATGAATGAGTGGCCTTGGCATGTATGTGGAATGTCCTACCCTGACTCTACCTTCTGTCCCAAGGCTGAAAGTCAGTCAGGAGGCAGTCCTCAACTGATCCTCCCTAACTGATGCCTGCTAGAAGTTATAGCTGAGCTTGGTGGTACACACCTATAGTCCCAGCACTTGAGAGACTAAGGCCGGGGGATTTCTGTGGGTTCCATACCAGCCTATATTACACACCAAGACCTCTGTCCAAAAAAAGAGAGAGAGGGAGAGACAGAAAGGTGAGGAAGAGAGAGAAGAAAAGAAAAATGCTTGCTTATAAAACACGAACTGTGCTAAAGAGGTGGCTGAGCGGATGAAGGTGCTTGCTACTTTTCCAGACAACGTGAGTGCAGTGCCCACACCAGGAAGCTCACACCACCTAGCTAGCTCCAGGGCGCTTAACACCACCTCCCGGCTTCCATAGGCACACACGTGGCAAATACATACTTAAGTCAGAAATCCGTTTTTCTTTAAAGAGGCTCTGAGCACATCTGATCCTTCGACCAAAATAATGACTCAGTTAAAGGTACCAAATAACACAGGTGTAACATACAAATGTAAATGGTTTTCGTGTGACCTGTACACATGGCTGTGTCCGAACTATCTGCTCAAACACAGCTTATGAACGGCAGCAAGGCGGAGGAGAAGCTGCAATACCAAATGTGGCCACTAGATGCCAGGCTCTTCCACCCATGCCTGCCCCAGGATGGCACGTGCCAGTTCCTGGCACACTTTAAAGACAAGGCAAGGATCCGAACGGTTTTCAGCCCTCTTCCATCAGTCATGTTTCTACATCCTTCAGCCAACAGCACCGGGATCCTGAGTTATGAAAATGGATAAACAGATGTGGCTCGGGAAAATTAAGGAAATAGGAAGCAGGGGACCTTGCAGTTTTTCAAGTCAGGGTCCCCTTAAAGGGGCGTGGAGGTCATTGCAAAGCCGAGCTGATCTGTCCTAGGGCCGGCTACTCCTCATTCCAGGGATCTGACGCCCTCTTCCGGCCTCCGTCAGCTGCACCCACATGTATATACCCACACAATGAAGACAATTAAAAGAAAATTTAATTTAAAAAAAAAAAACAACAAAAAACTAAAGCAACTCTTAGGGAGGTGATTTTTAGAAATCTGGTAGACTGCCAACCATTTGGTTTTTCGCTGTTTAGGTTGCCGTCTTTATTACTATCTTTAAATGGTGTGACTGGTGATTTGTGTTTTCACAGTCTCGCTTACCCAGGTTTTTCAAACGTTGCTGATTTGGGAATGAGGGTTGTGGAGAAATCCAACTGCTCTGAGAAAACCACAGCTCACAGCCGATGAGTTCATGTTCCTTTTTCGTGTTACCTCTTTCTGTTGCTGGGATAAATGCCGACCAACTTCAGGAGAAAAGTGTTTGTTTGACTGAGGGGTAACAGGCCATCCTCGAAGCAAGCCAAGGCTGAACACTGGAGCAGAAACGAAACTGAGACCCAGGAGGAAGACTGTTTGCAGCTTGCTCCCCCTGGCTTGCTCAGTTGCCTTTCTTATGTAGTCAGTGGGCTGGGCCGTCCTTCAGCGATGAAGAGAGACTCCCACAGGCAAGCCGGGAGGCAGTTCCTCAGCTGAGGCCCCTCTGCTCAGGTGTGTCAGGCTGACAAAAGCTAACTCAGAGACAGACTCAGCACACTAAGATCCTTTCTGCTCTGTGTGTATGGCACTACAGTACTGCACCAGGCCTGAACAGGTACCCTATTTTCCTTCAGAATTTGAAAATGTGCAGCCGTGTAGATAATTTTGCAATGGAAGCAAAGGCATTTTCTTCTTCTTCTTTTTTTTTTTTTTTTGGTTGTTGGTTTTTTTTGTTTTTGTTTTTGTTTTTGTTTTTTGTTTTTCGAGACAGGGTTTCTCTTGGTTGTCTGAGACTCCCTCTGTAGACCAGGCTGGCCTTGAACTCATGGAGAGACACCTGCCTCTGCTTGCCCGAGTGCTGGGATTACAGGCCTGCACCCGTGCCTGGCACAGATGCATTTTTTCATTTGTCATTTATTATTATTGTGTATGGTGTTGATGAGCCTACTCCTTGCGGGTAGCAGAACTATAGGCATTTCCGTTTCAGACCTAACAGTCACATCATCTTCAGCCTGATATAGAAAAAGAAAAAGAATCTCTGACCAGAAACTATGTTTATGTTCAGCATTCTCTGTGGCTTGCTACTCCTATAAATTCCCCAACCATAAGCGCAGCTGGCCCTAACCATAAACATTACTTGGACCAATCAAATTAAAACTGCTTGTCTAGACAGAAAACAAACAAACAAACAAAAAAAGTTGAATCAGAGATGATTACCCTGGTCCACCGTGCCTCCATCCATCTCCTCACTCCCGAGTGAGCTAATTGTGGTTTTCACCCATTAAATAAACCCTGAGGGTTTGCTTTAGATCCCAAACTGACCACCTTCCCTGAGCTCTGAAAACAAAGCTTTCGTTTTAAGCTTCTGTATCTGAAATGAGTTTTCTCGGCTTCCACTCTGAACCCAGCATTTGGTGCACTAGCCGGGAATCCGAGCGCTCACAACTGTGACCTGTTTTAGGGCTCCCCACTGGTAAGCCTGAAGCCTGAATCGGATCTGGATCCTTTCTCTGGTACCAATCTGAGACCTAAAAGAGAAGAAGCTGGATGCAGCCAATCTCCTGAGCTCAGAGGAGGTCCGGAGACGTCCGACTTCTCCCTGTTTCCCTCTGGGGAACAGCTGGAACTGTTCAGCCATATACTGTCAAAGTCTCGAGACTATGTTGGTTTTGTCTCTCCTGTCTGTCTGCTTTATTGTCTTGTCACTCTGTTCATTGGTGTCAAATATTATTCTCTCCCTCAACAGCCTGTTGCCAGAATCTCAGGGGACATTGTCTATCCTGGAAAACTCTGCATGTCCTGCCAGCTTGCACGGCCATTCCTCCAAACTGGCTGGCCATTCCAGGGCTCAGTGAGCATGACTGATTTTTTTGTGGTCTGAGATGTCATCTTCGGATCCCCTGGGCACCCAGACCAGGCGGCATACATTGTTGCCTGGGTTTTCCTGGTGGAGAAGCCTCTAAACTGGTTCCTTCGGGGGAACATACATTTCTGAGCATGCTGGTCTGTTTATGTCTGTCAATACATGTTTATAGTCTTCTTCAGCTTGATTGTTGTTCTGTGTTTTATATTATGGGGGAAAGGCCAAACTTTGTCTGCTGGACTTAGTTTTAACTCATTTCAAGGATTTTTTCAGAAAGAAAGGCAGCTGAACTAATAAACTGGCTCTGCTTTTGGAGCCCTGCCCCCGCAAGCCGAGAGCATCCTGCCTGGACAAGCTGCTCTTAGAAGCAGCTTCCCAGCTTCTCCAGGAGGAGAGCTAGTGACTGGCTCTGCTACAAAGCCTCTGCGGCCATGAGAACTGGATCCAACAGGTAGCAAGGTGCTCCTCCCTTGAAATTGCAGCCAGAAGAAGCAAGGAAAGTTTTGTCTATCTGTCTGTCTTGAATGTGTAAATGTATGTGCGACCACCGCATGTTTATTTCTGACTGGTCTTAAATGTACAAGTTTGCTATGTTCTGTATGTCTTGGTTATGTATTATCGGTTATTGGGTATGTTAAAAACCTGTAACATCCGTAACATAACGTTAACTAAACTTAAAACTTGGGGTTGGAGTCATTCTAAACAACAAATGGCATGAGCCAACTAAAGAAACAAGTCTCTAAAGGATAAGATTTTACCTAATCTCTGTCCTGACTTAAAATCCAGGTTTACAACAAATAAGATTTAAAACTCTGCTTGATTACTGAGGTATTGGAGCTGAACCTCCATGTGTTTGTACAAGAACTTTCCTCGCTGGCAGCCAAAGTTTATGACATCAAAATAGTGCAAGTAGTATTGATTTTGAGACACCGAATTGTTCACACTGATAAAATTTGTTTTTGACTTCTAAAACTTAGGGTTATAGACTGTGACTTCATTTTTTTTTTCAATATTAGAAAAATGTTTTTTTTTTTAATGTTTAAGGCTATGAAGCATTTTAAAGTTTATCAGGTATTTATAATAATGTCTTTATTGATACATAATCTTGATAAATAGCTAAATTAAAAATGGTTTAAGTATCTCTAAATCTAGTTCCTTTTACTATAAATTATTCCTCTTCTATGGCTACTAATTATATGAATTCCTTTTGGGAAGAAAAAGAAAACCATTTGTTTGGGTAAATCAACCTTCTTATGTTTTATTCCCTGTAAATCTGAGCCAGCCTTGGATTGATGACCCAGGCACTTATGCATTAGACACCATTACCAATGCTGTTACTGGACCCAAGAGGTTTGTTGCTTCTCTTGTATTAGACAGTACTGCCTTAATTAGAATTTTGGGGTCAGTCATGGCCTCTGCCATGGCAGTAGTTTAACAGGTTCATACTGCAGGACATGTTAATCAGCTTTCAAAAAAATATGTCCTTGGCAATAATCACTAAAATAATAATAATAATAATAATAATAATAATAATAATAATAATAATAATATAGGATAAATGCTTTGGAAAAAAGCAATTTTATTTATGGATAATCAAATTCAAGATATTAAAGTTAGATTAATTGTCCCTGTCATTTACAACTTAAATGGACATGTCACTCCACTTCCATACAAGGCTTTTAAGGTACCTGGGCAGAGATTAACTCCCACCTCCATGGGCTATGGGACAATTCTGAGCTAGCCGTAAACATGCGGTCCTTATAGCCATTAGTTCAGCTCAGCTGGAGCCCACCTCAGCTTCTAAGCTTGCAAATAGATTCTTACAGTCTTTCAGTGCTTTTTTCTAGGGACAGGACTTCTGGTCTATTGTCATCAACTTGGGAGTAAACCAGGGGGGTGTGCTCATTCTGATTTTTGTCGTTCCAGCCATGATATAAGTTGGAACATTGGATTAATGGAAATTTCCTTATGAATCATTACGCCCTCTACCATACCCTCCCGTTTTTAGGGAGATGCCCTTATCTGGCCCTGCTTGAAGGTCTTCTTGACACCCTGGAGGTTATGACTCAAATAAATATGCCAGAGACCTCCTTATGAGACTCTGACTCAAAGATACTCTTGGCACATCTGCTCCTGTACTTAGGCAGGAACAAGATAATCAGAATGAAGCGAAGCTTAAAAGGTAAGCAATATTGGATGGGCTAACAGGAAACAAACAACAAACAGGAAGTAGAGCAAAGCTACAAAACCTCAAGACCCAACCCCCAGTGTCCCGCTACCTCCATAGCCACCACTCTCTAACAATTCCACAATCTTCCAAAACAGAACCCCTAACTAGGTACTGAGTGTTCAAACATGGGAGCCTATGGGTGCCAGTTCACGTTTAAACCATGAAACGGGTTGGCACTGGTGACTCTCTTAATGTGCCACTTAGTTCAAAAGTAAGACTTTATTCTGTTTTGAAATAGAATTAAACCAACATAGAAATGGAGATGATGGCCATAGGAATGACTTAAATATTCTTTCTATCTGTCCTTCCGTAAGTACTGAGAATATGTCAAGTTTCTAGCTCAGAGCCAGTTACCAAAGCTGCTGCAGTGAATAAGGCATTCTCTCTGTACTAGTGGTTTGCAGACCTTTGGGACCGTAGTGGAAAAATCAATGTATTATATGTATTATATAAAAATCAATGTATTATATTATATATATTTCATTCACCAAAACATTATCTAATTTAATTTACAGCAAAATAATAAGTAGCTGCTTATGTTACTTCCATTTTTGTAGATAAAGAAACCACATCTGGAAGGGTAATTGGCCAACAGTGGTGGTGCATACCTTTAATACTAGAACTTGCGAGGCTGTGGCAGGAGTGAGGTCAAGGCCAGCCTGGTCTACATAGTGATCTTCAGGACTCCCAGAATTATTTGGTGAGACTCTGTCTAAAAAAAAAAAAAGAAAATTGAACACCCCTCCCCACCCCTGAAAGCCTGAAAGTTTGAGAGGCGGGTAAGTGATCCAAGATCCTATTGGAGGGAAATAGCCAGTCCTGGTGTCTTAGGATTTCTATCGCTGTGAAGATATCCCATGACCATGTCAACTCTTATAAGGAACACATTTAATCGAGTCTTGCCTACAGTTTCAGAGGTTTAGTCCATTATCATCATAGCAGGAAGCGTGGTGGCACACAGGCAGATATGGAGCTGGAGAGGCAGCTGAGAGTCCTACATTCAGATCAGCAGGTAGTAAGAAGAGAAGGACACTGGGCCAGACTTGAGCATCTGAAACCACAAAGCCCACCCCTAGTGATACACTTCTTCCAGCAAGGCCACACCTATCCCAATAAGTCCACGCATCTTAATAGTGCCACCTCCTATGAGCCCAGGGGGCCATTTTCATTCAAACCACCACACCTAGATTTAAAGGCAAGTCTTTGTGACCCCACACCCCACATCCATGCTTCTACAAGGGCTTATGTGCAAGACTCTCCGAGAACCCAGAGGTGGAAAACTTCATTGTGTCTTGGGGCTCAGAGAGGGCCCCTTGAAAGAAGTAGCTTCCAAACCTATGTGATAACTGGGAATTGGAAGGGAAGGAGGGAAAGGCTCAAGACATGACACAGGATTCCCAAACTCCTGGAGATGGAAGAGAGCGGAGCAGAGCTTCATAACCCATACAGCAGTAGAGAATAGTGGTAAAGAACAGTGAAAAATGATCCGTTCGCTGGAGCCCTTCTGTGATGGTCACTGCAGAGCTCAGATGAGGCTGGACGATCACCAAGAATGGGGAGTGGAAAATTAGCAGAAAGTAAGCCAAACCTGGACGCTGAGCGTTAAGAGGAAGTAACTCATGCAAGACGTGATAGGAACTGGATGAAACGCTCCTAGGGGGATGCAAAGGAATGGACCAATGCCAGGGCTGTTGGGGAAGCCATGCTCGGCCTAGGCTGGCCCATTGTGGCAGCTGTTGTTTGAAAACCTGTGTCAGATCCTCCCCCGGCTTTCCATGCCTTTGAGTCTCTCAAGCATTACCCCCTTCTTCTCATACAACATGGCAAAAGTAAAAAGTCAACTTTATGACAGCGTTGCCACATTTCCTGGGCATCAGTGGAAAAAAAGAATATGATTTATATGACAATGATACTGCACACTTATCTTGATCTCTCCCATCATCACACTACCCCAGCTCAGATATCCAAACTGAACCTCCAACATCATGATATTAGCAGATGGGCTTCCGGGAAGTGTTTAGGTCATGAGGATGGAACCCTTATAAACAGGATTAAGAATTTATCTTAAAAAAAAAAAAAAGACATCCTGGGGCTGAAGAAATGCCTCACGAGTTAAGAGAGCATGTCACTCTTCCAGAGAACCAAAGTTCAGTTCCTAGAACACATATCAGGCTGCTTACAACATCGTGTAAAGCAGCAACTCGAGAAGATCCAGTGAACTCTTCTGGCCTTCCCTAGCACCTACACTCACATGCATGACTCCTCTCACCTTACCACACACACACACACACACACACACACACACACACACACACACACACTTGAAAATAAAGTCTTTTTTAAAAAAGAAAAAGGATACCTCAGAGAGCTAGATACCTTCTTATTACATGTGAAGACATGGTAAGAAGACAACACCTATGAGAACACAGGCCTCCACCAGATGTCTAATCTGCTACTTCTGGACTCCTAACTTCCGAAGCCATCATAAACAAAGCTCTGCTGCCTTAAATCCGATCTATGGCATTCTGTTATAGCTGCCCATATAGACTTTTCTCAGGCCAGAATCCCTGCCAAAGCCTGAGCTCCTGAGTTCAGGGATGAAATGAGACTTTTATCAACCTACAGTCCACAAGGATCTCTCTCTCTCTTGCTCTTTCTCTCTCTCTCTCTCTCTCTCTCTTGAGCTATCCCTGAACAAAATAGTATATATCAGAGATATGAGTAAAAAAGGAAATTAGCCTCACTTTGCTGTCATCAGTATGTAGGAAAAGATTTTGACGTGATTCTTTTAGTAGAATGATCAGAGTATCTTAGAGAAGAGAATCATGTTTATTGCATTATATGTTAATATAAATATACATATATATGAACATATATACATGTATATGTATACATATACAAATATATATGAATATATATATACACACACACATACATATATATATATATATACAGCACAAGATCTTATCTACAGTAAATGCCCAGTTGCCTGACTGAAATTTGACAAGATCTCCCCAAAGATTATCGAAAGCTTCCAGATGGAAGCTCTCCAGATACAGCCACCTGCTGTGAATCCTGGAGAACGCCAGGACCTGCATTCATAACTCCCATCAATCCCTTCAGGAAACTTACTTGGAGTCCTAGGATTTAAACCCACTCCCACAACTAGCAGATAACCTGTGACCACAAAGGACAGGATGCCCCTGCCACAGCCTCTTACCATTATTTTAGCCTGACTGTGAACACCGCCAGTGACACCTTAAAGGAAGAAAGGTTTCTTTTGGCTCACAGTCTCAGAAGGTTTAAGTCCATCATAATTGAGAAGGCATAGCAGAGCCCAAGTGTGTGGCAAAGACTGCACACACACACACACACACACACACACACACACACACACACACTCGCAAATACATGCACACACATACATACATACACATGCACCACATCCACACATATATGCACACATTCATGCATGAGCACGCGAATTCAGGTACACATACATAAACACCTTTCCCTTTCCACCATGAGTAGCATAAGACCCTCACCAGAAACCAAAAGAATTCTGCAGCCATCCTCTTGTATACCTCAGTTTCAAAATCACAAACCAAAACAAACTTCTGTCCTATATTACTCAGTCTCAGATATTCAGTTACAGCAGCAACAACAACAGATGAAGACACGTGCATTCCCACAAGATTAACTCAGAAACAAAATTTTAAAAGCCAGATTCTTTACCTACACCTCTAGGGATACAGCATACAGAATCTTGCATTCCCTTCTTCACTGTTCTGTCACTTTTAGCATAATCTATATTTTTACTGCTGACCCTTATTGCTTGTGCTAGGTGACACTATGGTTGGTTGGTTGGTTGGTTGGTTGGTTGGTTGGTTGGTTGGTTGGTTGGTTG
>NW_026596069.1:14777411-14825180 GCF_907164565.1 Psammomys obesus
TTGGTTGGTTGGTTGGTTGGTTGGTTGGTTGGTTGGTTGGTTGGTTGTTGGGTTTTTTGACAACTTGACACAACCTAGAGTCATCTGGAAAGAGGGAACCTCAGTTGAGGAATTGCCTCCATCAGAATGGCCTATGGGAGAATATTCTTTTTTTAATTAATTTATTTTTTATTAATTACGGTTTATTCACTTTGGATCCCAGCTGTAGCCCCCTCCTTTTTCCCCTCCCAATTACACCCTCCCTCTCTCATCTCCACCCATGCCTCTCCCCAAGTCCACTGATAGGTGAGGTCCTCTTTCCCTTCCTTCTGACCCTAGTCTATCAGGTCTCATCAGGACTGATTGCCTTGTCTTACTCTGTGGCCTGGTAAGGCTGCACCCCCCTCAGGGGGAGAGGATCAAAGAGCCAGCTAAGGAGTTCATGTCAGAGACAGCCCCTGTTTCCCTTACTAGGGAACCCACTTGGAGACTGAGCTGCCATGGGCTACATCTGAGCAGAGGTTCTAGGTTATCTCCATGAATGGTCCTTGGTTGGAGTATCAGTCTCAGAAAAGACCCCTCAGGCCCAGATTTTTTGGTTCTGTGGCTCTCTTTGTAGAGCTCCCATCCCCTCCAGGTCTTTCTATCTCCCCCTTCTTTCATAAGATTTCCTGCACTCTGCCCAAAGTTTGGCTATGAGTCTCAGCATCTGCTTTGATACCCTTCTGGGTAGAGTCTTTTAGAGGCCTGTGATAGGCTTCTGTCTTGTTGCCTGTTTTCTCCCTCTTCTGATGTCCGTCCTGTTTGCCTTTCTGAGTGAGGAAAGTACTTAGCATCTTTAAGTGTACAGGTTTTAGTATGTTTATCCTATATTGTATGTCTAATATCCACTTATAAGTGAGTATATACATCTGTTAGAAGAAAAAGTGGGGAAGACACTAGAACTCATTGGCACAGGAGACAACCTCTGGAACAGAACACCAACAGCACAGGCTCTAAGATCAACAATCAATAAATGGGACCTCATGAAAGTGAAAAGCTTCTGTAAAGCAAAGGACACTGTTATCGAACAAAACAACAGCCTACAGACTGGGAAAGTATCTACCAACCCTATGTCTGACAGAGTGCTAATATCCAGAATATATAAAGAACTCAAGAAGTTAAAAAGCAACCAATCAAGTCCAATTAAAAAATGGGGTACAGAGCTTGTTGTACCCAAATTGTGATACCCCAAAAGACCACCACCAGGAGCCGAGTCCGTTGCAAAACACGTAAGAATCTTTTTATTATAAATCATTACAAGCTGCAGCTTGGGCTCACACCCCCCCTCCCCCACCACCAAAGCGGTGAGAGCTGAGAGCCCCATGCTCAGGTTAGTTGGGTGATTTAAAGATTCTGGTCCCTCCCAGCATGCCCAAGGCAGGGGCAATTCCTGCCTGGCAAGCATCTATTGGTCAAAATGTTACATTTTTAATTGATTGGCTATAGGAAGGTCCCCAAACCATTAATGATCTGGTGTCCCTCTCTAGGGGGATGGGCCAGTTTCCTAGCAACTGTATCTCTAGTGGGTGGGGAAAGAATGCAGTAAGGTAAGGCAGGTTCTCCCCTCAGGGCATTACTGGACCTCACCTACTTCAGGCCTTAAACTTTAATAATAACTGCTGATTTTTAAACTTTTGGTCTCAAGCTAAACAGAGAATATTCTTTATTAATGGCATATGTGTAGGACCCAGCCCACTGTCAGTGGTGGCACCCCTGGGCTAGCAGTCCTGAGCTCTACAAGAAGGCAGGCTGAGTGAGACAGTAAGCAGCTCCCCATGTGGTCTCTGCTACGGTGCCTACCTCCAGGTTCCTGCCCTGCATGAGATCCTGCCTTGCTCCCTCAGTGATGGAGTGTGTCCTGGTTAGATTTCTTCTTTTCAAATTTAATACATGTCAGGATGTTGTGGGTATTAATATTTATTATTGATTTATCTTTTAGTTAAGCAGCAGTTAGTCCTAAACCAGCTGTATACCTAAATCACCACACAGAGACTGGGATTTATTTAATTAACCTAGAGCAGAATGCTGGGCAATAGTTATTCCATCCTAAACCTCCAAGCCCACATAGTTTCTTCCCATTCAGATTTCACCCATTATACTTGCTTTTAGTCATATTTTAGGTCCGGTCCATCTCTCCACGGGTTTCCAAGGCCTCTCTTCCGGATTCTCTGCTCCTACATCATGCTTCCTCTCTCTCCCTTCCAGACCCTATCCTCTCCATTGCTCAGCATTGAGGCTGGTTGTTTAATTGACAATATAGAGAACAAATGGTGGCATGTTTACATAAACTTGAGACTGGTGATGCTTAGAATAAGCATCACAATGCAATGTCCAGATTGAAACCAGATAGTAGGGTAGAGAAATTAGCATTTGAATGTACAGGGTAAATTGTATACATTCCAAAAGAACATTGTACCAACACCAGGATCATTAGGGAAGAGAGAGCTTCAGCTGAGAAAACCCCTCCACTAGACTGGCCTGTAAGTTTGTGGGACTTTTTTTATGAGCAATATAGGAGGGACCAGCCCAGTGTAGACAGTGCACCTCTGGTTTGTATGAGAAAGCAGGCTGAGTAAGCCATGGGAGCAAGCCAGTGAACAACACTCCTGTGTGGTCTCTGCTTTACTGCCTTCCTCCAGGTTCCTGCCCTGCTTGAGTTCCTGCCTTGGCTTCCATGGATGGAGTGTCTTCCAGATGTCTAAGTAGTCAAGCAAACTCTTTCTTCCCCGAGTTGCCTTTGGTCACAATATTTCACCACAGCAATAAAAAAAAAAAAAAAAAAAAAAAACAAAAAAAAAAAAAAAACCTTAGGACATCCCAACAAACTCCACGAATGGAACACAGCCCTTATTTTTTACAATAAAAAAAAAAAACTGGAATAAATGGCATATTCCATGAAGAACCTCTGGAATTAAAATCATGTATTCTCAGCTCTTTCTCTAGCTTTAACAAGCTTACAGTGTTGGGAGCAGTAAAGAATGAATAAAATAGCCTTCAGGAAACAAAAGCAAGACTTCAAGACTTCATTTCCTTGAAAAGGGAAATGGAATACCAAAAGAAAAACAAAAGCAAAGGAGGCTTACAATCCAGCAGAGGAAAGGGAGATTGTTTTGTTTTTTTTTTAACTTTTTTAAAAAATTCACTTTACATTCTTGTTATAGCCCCATCCCTCCTCCCCTGCCAGTACCACTGTCTCTTCCCCCACACACACTCTTTTCCTCAGAAAAGAGGAACTTCTTACCCATACACCCCCGCTCATCAAGTTTAATCTGGACTGAGCTTGTCCTCTTCTGCTGTAGCCTGCAGTCCCACAAAGGGAAGTGATCAAAAAGCTGGCACATGAGACTGTGTCAGATGCAGTCCCCACTTCCCTTACTATAGGACTCACTTGAAGCCTGAGCTGCCCTTTATAGGGGGTCTAGGTCCATTTCCTGCATGGTCCTTGGTTGATGCTTCAGTCTCAGCAAACCCCTCTGGGCCCTGGTTGGTTGGCTCTGCTGGTCTTGTAGAGCTCCCGGCACCTCCAGGTTTTTTTTTCTCTTTCCTCCCACTTTTCCACAAGATTCCCTATGCATTGTCCAATATTTGGCTGAGTCTCAGCATCTGTTTTGAGGTGCTGCTGGGTAGAGCCTCTCAGAGGTCAACTCTATCAGGCTCTTGCCTGCAAGTCTAACAGAGTATCATGGTGTCAGGAGTTGGCATTCTCTTATAGAGTGGGTCTTTGGTTGGGCCAGGCATTAATTGGGCATTGCCTCAGTCACTGCTCTATCTGCTCTATCTTTATCCTGCACATCTTGTAGGCAGGGTGAATTTTGGGTCAAAGTTTTTGTGAGTAGGTTGGTGTTCCTCTCCCTCTGCTAGGAGACTAGTCTAGTTAGAGGCTGTCCTCTTCACTCTCTATGGTCTCTGCTACTCAGAGTCACTGCTTGAGTCCTTCTCATATCTTCCTAAGAGCCTACCCTGATTTAGGTCTCCAGCTTATCACAGAGATAACCCCACCCTCAGTTTCTCTTTTCTCTGCAGGCCTCTGTCCTCTTACCCTCACTCTCCCCAGGTCTGATCTCCACCCTCTTAACTCTCTGATCCCCCTCTACAACCTTGTTCCCTTTCTTCAGCCTTTACCTCTGTCTATTCTACCTCCCCTTCTGAGTGAGGTTTACATGTCCTCCCTTGGATCCTCCAAGTTACTTATCTTCTTTGGTTCTGTGTCTCGTAGTATGCTTATCCTGTGCTATATGGCTAAAATCCACTTATAAGTGAGTACATACCATGTGTGTCTTTCTGAGTCTGGGTTTCCTCACTCAGGACGATCTTTTCTAGTTCCATCCATTTGCCTGCAAATTTCATGATTTCTTTGTTTTTAATAGCTGAGTAGTATTCCATTGTGTAAATGTGCCACAGTTTGTCTATTCTTCAGTTGAGGGACATCTAGGTTGTTTCCACATTATGTATAAAGCTGATATGAACATAATTGAGCAAGTGTCATTGTATGGTGGAGCATCTTTTGGGTATATGCCCAGGTTAGGTATAGCTGGGTCTTGAGGTAAAGCTGTTCCAAATTTTCTGAGAAAATGCCAGATTGATTTTCAAAGTGGTTGAACAAATATACACTCCCACCAGCAACGAAGGTGTGTTCCCAGAAATGGACATTGTTATTGTCATTGTCCTGTGACTGGCAAGAAAATGAGATACAATCATTGACCTTTCCCCTGGCAAGAATGAGCTGGGCTTGCGATTTGCTTTCTGAAGTCAGGGATTGATCTAACTGGTCTTCATATCTCCTCCACAACTAATGCCTCACTCTGCCCATGCTGGGCAATTTAACAGCTTTTGGTCATGTGGTGGGTGAGCTGATAAATGGATGAATGACGGCGGTGGTGGATTTTTAAAACGTATTCATTTTATACTTTTAATTGTGTGCACGGGGGCGGTATGTCCATGTGTATACATAAGCACTGGACCCCCTACAACTGGAGATTCGGGAAGGTTGTCAGCCACTGAGCTGGACCCTGGGAACCAAACTAAGGTGTCCCAGAAGGGCAGCAAGTGTTCTTCACTGCTGAGCAATCTCTCCAGCGCTGATGGACTTAAACGTAGCAAGTGCCTCCTTTTTTTCTTTTTTACCCTTACAACAGCCTTTCCTCCTGCCTGGCCCCACGCCAGGATGCCTGGCCTGGCTGTCATCAGTCTCACCCTCACATCAGCACCACAGGGACATCTTTTCTGCAAACAGTAGGTCTCAGCAGCCCACAGGTGGCAAGTCAGGTTTCCGTCTGCCCGGTGTCTCCCTACTGATCCAGCCTGCCCCTCCCCCCTCAGGCAATAGGCAGCAGATGTTTTATCATTAATGATAATAATAATAATAATAATAATAATAATAATACATTAAGTGTATTTTAAATTCTGCTTTTGAAAGTAAATTCTTCTTTCAGTGGTGTTTGTTGTTTTTTATTTGTTTGTTTTGTTTATTCTTTGGTAAGAATAATTAATGTTTATTAAATACTAGGTCTGTTGAAATACCTGTATTTGCTTACTTTAGAATTTTATTTTGTGCCTAAAATTGAAACTTTCACTTAGTTTTCAATCCAATGAAGTAATGTCAGCTTTCAAAAGACACTAAACAGACACTTCTGCCTTTTTTCAGTTTTTATGTGTCTTTTCTCATTCAGAATGCCACCAAAAAAAAAAAAAAAAAAAAAATTCAACTTAATGAATATACAATTCCTTCTAAATTATAATGTGACTTACTTTTTATGGCTTGAAAGTTCTCCTCTATTAGGTTTTTTTTCTCTCTCTCTCTCCCTTTGTGAACAAGCAGATGCACTCTGCTAGATCTGCCTCAAAATAGAAAGAAGGTCCTAGTCCTAATCACTAAGCCATTTCAGAGACTCCTCTTTCTAGTTTTTTTCTTTGAAAACTTTTAGAGCTCAATTCTAAAAACAATACATCGTAGAGTGTTCTGCCTGAGATTGAGGGG
Source organism: Psammomys obesus (assembly GCF_907164565.1). Lineage (NCBI taxonomy): Eukaryota > Metazoa > Chordata > Mammalia > Rodentia > Muridae > Psammomys > Psammomys obesus. The sequence goes on from NW_026596069.1 coordinate 14,783,410, forward strand.
AAGACAGGCAAAGGTTAACAAAAACACAAAGAAAACATTTAACTCATTCCAATTTTATGGAAGGCAATTTCCAAGTAGCTTATCCATTATGAAGATAACGTCATCCACGCATTTATTTAATAGTTAATTAGAAGCATCTCTTGAAAGACTTCCCCAGCCATAATCTTGGCTAATAATATCAAACTGATGAGCAAAGATATCACACCTACGTGTTCAGCTGATGATGTGGCAAAAGATCATGAAATTCTGCAAAACTCAATCTAAAGCAAGTTGTAAATCGCACAAATACCAGCTAATGGATAATGAGATTCCATTCTAATGTTGATAATGTGCAATGTAAGTGTTTCCTGTTTCTTAAATAGGATATCTTTGACCATTTAAGCAAGTCTTTAGCACCAAGTATCCACAGACATGAGTATATTAAAAAGGCCATTTTGTGTATGCTGCTTGGAGGTAATGAGAAAGTGCCTCTCAATGGGACACGCTTAAGAGGAAACATCAATGTCTTATTAATAGGTAAGAGCACGCCGAGTTAATAGTGCATTGATAACTTATTTTTATTGTCCCCTCCTCATCACACTTGTGTGGTTCCATGATGTAATATTAGCAAGAAAATAAAAGGCCAAACTAGCACTATCACTATGTCATCATTTTCTAATATAAAGACATGCTTGCTTTTTTTTTTATTGGAGATATCTTTTATCTCCAATAAAAGATTTGACCTTTTACACAAATATATTATGTCCAATACATCAGCTCGGTACCCCAAATTCCTTCACTTGGTTCTTTGCTCCTGCCATTATCTCACACCGAATCCAACTATTGATCTCCTGAAAATTCTAACAGCCTGAGTTATGGGTAGCTTCTTTTTCTAACTGGGGTTATTTCCAGTCTTCTTATTTACCCTCCAGCATAGGTACCTAAGCCAAGCAGAGCATCAGCAAAGACTCGGGCACTTTCATCTCTACCTGCCATTACCTCACCCCTCAATGAGGGTGATTCTGGTGGGCTGGGCAATGATACAAAAACACGTGATTAATAATAATTTTATGTAATTGTAGAAACAAATCAAAGGTATTCACTAAACAAGTACCACCCACCACTGACAGAACAGGAAGTGAGAGACACCGTGGGCTGATGTTACCTGGGTGAGGGGCGCATCTGCATTGAGCATTGCACAGGCTGACTGACAGATTAAAAGCTGTGGCTGCAGACAACTGGATTGTAACAGGTTGGGAGCCAAGTTTATCCCAGCTTTCTGCTGCCCCCTAAATAGCCATTCATTACCCCGTATGTGTGACCTAACATCCTTGTGACTGTCAGATAAATCCTCTTGGACCACACAAACACACCAACCCAACGCTAAGAATGTCGACTAATGGAATGTGAGACCCAGGGCAGAGCCTGCCCAGCCTCAACGTGACCCACTCACCTGCCTAGTGTCTTTGCCAGCGTCCTTGAAAGGTGTCTCGGTTTATGGCTCCCTGGCTTCTGTTGCTATAAACACATCATGGATCTGTTACCTGGCTGGAGTGTGGAATTTGGGGCCTGAACTTGTGTTCAGGGCCAAGGTTACTCCAGAATAAACAGTCTCTTCTTCTCTTTGAGGTATGGTTTTTGTCTGGACCCCCTTGCTCTCAAGGGGCTCATAGAAGACAAAGGGGGAAAGGGGTACAGAAGGTAACAGAAGCCAACACACCCGAATGTGCCCAGACAGAAGCATAGCGGAAGGCAGGAGCAGAAAGTGCTGAAAAAGAGGTATTCCCTTTTTATAAAAAGGTTGTTTTTTAACATTAAAAAAATGATTTGTGTGTACGGAGTTCTGGGGTGGGTGTGGACATGGATGAGAGTGCAGGCTTCCAAAACATGCATGTAGAGGACAACCTGTGGGAGGTGGTTCGCTCATTCCCTCAGGCGGGCCCCAAGGCCTGAACTCAGGTCATCAGGTTTGGCAGCAGACAACCTTTGTCCACTGAGCCATCTCACTGGCCATTCCTTGACTATCATTTAGGCCAACAACCTGATCATCATAATTAAGAATTCAGATGAGATGCTGTCTCTGCTTTAAATCGCCTTTCTAGAAAGTCATTCTTTGCAGTGCGTTTGTGTGTGTGTGTTTCATTTTTACCATTCCTTCTATTATATATCATTCAGTTCAGTTCTCTAAATACAGACCACTTCAGGCACTTGGAGAACCTGGTAGTGGTGGAAAGAAGGGCTAAGGGGTCATAGACATTACAAATGCAAACAGGAACTTTAAAAAAATTAAATTAAAGAAGCTAAAAAAAAAAACCTAACATCTTTCTGTGTGTTCTTGAATAGTTTTCTACAAATAACTTAATTTTTTTGTTGGTTTTTGGCTTCTTGGCTTTTTGAGTCAGGGTCTTACTGTGCAACCCTGACTGGCTATGTACTCTTTTGTGGTGGTTTGACTGAAAATGGCCCTTATCCACTTATCCAGAGACTTATCTGCTCTCTGGATAAGTCTTGGTGGCCAGAGATTTAATCCAATGAGCCATGTCCCTGGCCTGGAGTTTACCTCCTTCAAAAAGGGATTAGGCTTCTGATAAAACGATAGAGATAAGAAGTGCCTAGGAGGAGGGGTGTGGAGATTACTCAACTGATGAAGTACTTGCCATGCAAGCACAAAAGCCATAAAGCATAAAGTTCAGTCCAACACACCAACACTGAAAACAAACAAGCTGATAGCCTGTGTTTCTAATCCCAGTGCTGTGGCTGCAGAGGCAGGATTCCTGGGATCTGCTGACCAGCCAGGCTAGCCTAATCTGGTGAGTCCCAGATCCCAGTGGGAAACCGTCCCAACCAACAAGGTGACCTGCACAAGATGCCTTCTCAACAATCCACCATGGGTGGGAGAACGGTTCATGAGGTCCTGCAATTCCCTAAGGGGCTGTAGGCAGCTACGGCTGCTGGTGGAGGGGCTCGCTTTCCCCAGTGGTGTAGCCAGTGGTAAGTTGCCCACAAGCCAGTAAATAGCCCCCCACCCACACTCATGCAAGCAACCCCATTAAAGTAACTAAACACACAAAAAAAGACGTGAAAGTAGCAGAAAGCCTGGTGAAGAAGAGGATCAGAAAAAGCAAGGGCAAGAAGGAGGAGAGTGGGGAGTGAATTATACACATATGAAAACATCAGAAATTACATTTTTACAAAACACTCCATGGCTCACTTGGCCGCATCCCACTCCATCTGCCTTACACTTACAAGAGATTAAAAACAAATAGAAGGTAAGAAAATGTCACTTTAGGGGAGAGGCTGTGGTTCAGTTGGTAATGGGCTAGCCTGGTGTGCTCAACATCCAATCCCCAGCACACATAAATCAGGTGTGGTGGGCACACCTGGTAATCTCGGCATTTGGCAGGTAGAGGCAGGAGAGAGATGACTCAGGGGCTAAAGGGCTTACCATACAAGCGTGAGTTTGGCTCCTCTCCAGAACTCAAATAAAACAGTAGTGTGCACCTGTAATCCCGGAATTTCAGAGAATCTGGGAATCAGCGACAGTAGGGTCCCCAGATGCTGGGGTAGGGAGGGTGGAGGCCTGGCCTGGTGTATGCAGCTGAAAGCCAAAGAGCCGATCTCAAACAAGATGAAAGGCGAGAACCAACACATGAGGGTGGCCTCTGATCTCTACACTCACTCTGTGGCACATGCGATGGGGAGGGGCAGGGATTTTAAAGACCTACACTATCAGGAGGAAATGTGGGGTTACAATCCCTTCAGCCTCTATGTGACCAGAACCTACCCTCAAATCCTGAGCCAGTGCCACATTTTTACCCCAAGGTATTCTGAAACAATGATCCACATTAGCCATGTGTACAGAGAGAAAAAGAGACCTGACAAGCCTGAGTATAGCGCACCTGAGCATGTGGGGGCCTCAGCAGCAGAGGCCCCCAGAGCAGACTCACCAGCACCAGCACCTCCCTCCCAGGTGTCAGAGCACTTCCGGTCTGTCTCTTTCTCACCCATAACGAGTGAACAAAGAGCAGACCCCCAGCCAAACCATCCTCTTTGAACTCAGCTTGGCAATGTTTTGGTTTCTTTACTTTCTAAAATAGTTCAGATTCAACAGACAGAAATTTTAATGTAAACATTATAGATGTTTATGATTTCATATCTGGTGCTTGAGTCCTCTGGGTCTCTATCAAATATTCAAGTTCTACTTTGTGTTTGCTATGACTTCAACTGATAACTCATCAGCAATGTGAGAATCTATGTCAGATAGTTAGCAAAGAATTACTGTCTTCTTAATTCAAAATTCTCAACAGAGAATGGTATATATTTCCATATTTATTCTTGCCCTCTTATTTTTCATGTATTTTATGATCTTAAATATTTCAGGTGCTGGGGAGATGGCTCAGAGGTTAAGAGCACTGGCTGTTCTACCAAAGGCCCTGAGTTCAATTCCCAGCAACCACATGGTGGCTCATAACCATCTATAATGAGATCTGGTGCCCTCTTCTGACTTCCTGGCTCACATGCAGGCAGAATACTGTATAAATAATAAAGAGATAAAACCAAGACGATTCTTTATATATATATATATATATATATATATATATATATATATATATATATTTCATGTTCTGACTTAACTCTCAACAATTCAATATTGGCACAAAACAAAAATAGGGCTCATTGTTCTTCAAGATTCTAGCATTTGTGGTATTCACATATAAATAATGATAAATCTCACAGATTTATTTCATGTTTATAATTAGAAAGCTATTGCATCTAGTAAATTTTTATATATTTCTGCGAATTTCCAAATGATAAAATTGTAAAACCCACAAAGAGTGAAATCTAGATTCCTTGACTCCACTGATAACCATGAGAAGCCCTGAGTGACCGCTTAGGTTTTCTCTTCAGCTTTCTGTAGTGATCAATTAAACGGTGTTTTCCCCTTTCCATTTTAATATGTTGTTTATAAGAGCCCTTCATAGACGCCACTTTGAGTCATTAACTGTTTTTTTTCTACCTGATGTCTTCAGGAAGAGTGATCTCCAGGACAAGGTGGTCAGGGGTCATTGTGTGCCCTGGAAGAACAGGTGGTAGAAAATCACCTCCCATGCCCACATGGTGCCTATGTGTGGACACAGAAAAGAGAGGATGACAGATTAGTGGAGTGCCGGGGCCAGTTAAAAAAAAAAAATGATACTCCAACCAAGGACCATGCATGGAGATAAGCTAGAACCCCTACCCAGATGTAGCCCATGGCAGCTTGGTGTCCAAGTGGGTACCCTAGTAAGGGGAACAGGGACCAACTTTGACATGAACTCATGGGCTGGCTCTTTGATCACCTCCCCCTGAGTGGGAGGAAGCAGCCCTACCAGGCCACAGAGGAAGACAATGCAGCCAGTCCTGATGAGACTTGATAGGCTAGGGTCAGATGGAAGGGAAAGAGGACTGCCCCATTGGACTGGGGGAGGGGGATGGGAGGAGGAGAAGAGGGAGGAAGGGTTGGATTGGGAGAGGAGTAGGGAGGGAACTACAGCTGGGACACAAAGTGAATAAATTGTAATAAATATAAATAAATTAATAAATGGAATCTCTCTTGTAGCATAATAGTTTGGAAAACACCATCTTCCCACTTTTAAAAAAAATTATTTTTTAATTTGTGTGTGCACACAGGTGTGAGTGTGCATGTAGGTGGGAGCGTGCAGGTGTGAATGTGTGTGTGCTGGTAGGAACCTGCAGGTGACAGTGTGTGTGCGTGCACACATGTGGAAGGCAGAGGTCTCCCTTGAGGTCATTCCTCAGGGGCAGGCCATGTTGCTTCTGAGACAGGGTCTCTTGCTGGCCAGTGGGCCCTGCAGATGTGCCGGCCTACATCTTCCCAGCACTGGAATTACACGGCACCCAGATTTGTTTGTGTGTTAAGATTTGTTTTATTTTTATTCATGTTCACGTCTGTGTACATGTATGCCAGGTGTGTGCAAGGAACAGACTACCCAGACAATCCAGCCTCTTTTAATTCAGCAAGGTGATGTTTTGGGTTCTTTACTTCCTGAAATAGTTCAGATTCAAAACAGGGAGAAATTTAATGTAAACATATACATTTTTATGATTTCATATCTGGTGCTTGAGTCCTCTATCAAATCTGACTATCAAATTGTCAGGTTCTACTTTGTGTTGTGCTATGAATTCAACTGATAACTCATCAGCAAGGTGAAAATCTGTTTTGTATAGTTAGCTGAGAATTACTATCCTTGGAGGCTAGCTGGAGTTACAGGTAAGGGTCAGCTGCTGGACTTGGGTGCTGGGAACCGAACTCAGGATCTCTGGAAGAGCAGTGAGACTTCTTCACCACTGAGCCATCTCTCAACCTCTTGTTGCTTTTTACTGTATGAGCTAGGGCTCAAACAGGTCCTTGCACATGCCTAGCAAGCATTTTATTGGCTGATCTACCCCAAAAAATAGCACTTAAAAAATCATCCCAAGATCTGTTATTTGCAATATACAGAACAGTATGTCCACAGCAATTTTCCAAGGGCATTGTCTCCATTGCACTTCTTGGCCAGTAGGGTTTGTATGTGAGCCAAACTGTACCAATCACAGCACCGTGTGCTTTTCCACAAGTGCATACAACCAAAGCAAGGACAACCAAATCTTTCCCTAAACAGTTTCAAACAGGGGCTGGGAAGAAGAACCAGGTCTTATTTGTGGCAGAGCTGTTAGGATCTCCATCCCGTCAGACACAAACCCTGCCTCGGGGATGCAGCTGATTTGACTGAGAGGGGCAAGAAGGGAAAGTGGAGGACAAGATCCAGGCTGACCGAAGGGCGTAGCTATTTCTGCTTCTTGTTATCACATGTGGATCCCAGCCTTCCCAAAGTTCAGATCTGCGAGTCAATAAAGAGTCCGCCTACTTATGCAAACCTGTAAATTCCTCATCTATGGTCCAAAGGCTTCTCAAACTTTACAAACAAGAGTCCACTTTTCATTGCATTGTTCCGCATTCCCTTCTCACTTCTCTGAGTTTTATCAGAATGCCTGTGACTAATCAGCAGCGACTGCGCTTTCCTTAAAGACAGGTACAATTCCTCTCTCGTTCCTCACGGCTCTGCCAGGAAGCGGTGGCTAAATGAACAGACTGAGTCTAAAATCCCCTGTCAAATCTCGGGGCCAGCTGTCACTAGCTGGGAGATAAAAGCCTCCAGTAATATCCGGGGAAAGCAGCCTGTGCAGAGGAATTCTGTAGAGCACTGTTCCTTTCTCTCATGGGCGGCCGCATGCCGGTTGGCATATCACAGTTTATAAATGTCACCAGTCGCTGGATTCAGAAGAGCCTTCATTCATGAAAGCGCTCCTGCTGTCAGGGCGTCCGGTCCTTAGTGTACCCTTGCCTCCCCACGCCTGCCTACACTGTCACTACAAAAGGATCTAAGAAGTTGAAACCCAAGGAGAGAATAACACTGAGGCATGGTCAACCAAAAGAAGCCGCCCAGAGGGAGGTAAAGAGGAGAAAACAGCCAATGGAAGTCGGTGGAAGAGCACCTGCCTTTCTTCTTAAAGAAGTTCAATCCCCAGGACAGGATGGGGCCCTGGGAGATCAAGATTGGAAACTTGCAAGTGTTGACACAAGTTCATTAAACCCACATTCAGGAAACTCTCAAGTGCAAAGTTTGCAAAGGACATAGCAAGAGCTTGTCTAGGAAGGGAGGGGTTGAGGGAGTTGAGAACTGGCACAGGGATACACACACCTGTAATCCCATCAACGTGGGTGACTGAGTCAGCAGGATTGCTGTTAGTTAGAGAACAGCCTGGGTAAGTCTCCAAACAGCACCCATTAGGAAATAGCTGATCTAGCAGGCTGAGGTGGTGGCTCGGTGATTAAGGGCACCAACTGCCTTTCAGAGGACCTGGATTCTATTCCCAGCACCCACATGGAGGCTCACAGCCATCCCTAACTCCAGTTCTAGGGGATCCCACACCCTCTTCTGACCTTCACAAGCACATATCAACTTGGACTGGTGGAGTGTCCGAAGTACAGGAGGTTTTTCCTCTTTTCTGATACTAAGTATCTCTTTCCTGTTTGCTCCAATCCTGGCCTGAGAGCTTTCAGAGGCAATAATCAATAATGATATTCTTCTGAGCTGCAGAGACTACCTTCCTAGCAACCACATATTCAAGATGGTTCCTGATAATGACTCAGTCCATTGCTCCTGAGTTTTCCAGAACTGTGTAAAATAAAAAACTTCTGGAGCAGCATAAAGTTATTATTTTATGGTTGTGGTGGTGATCAGTAATCTGAAATAGGTCTTATGAGGGTAAAACTGAATCATCTGCAGAACTGGATTCCTTCCAATTCGTGGAAGAGTTAACAGTGTACAAGTTATCTTTATGTATTCCCATCAATCCAAATTCCAACTCTTGTTCCTGTTTCTTCATTCCAACGTGTTTTTAAAAAAGAAAAGAAAAATCTGGCAGTCCTAAATTCTCTGGTGTTTACCAAGTCGCTGTCATTCAGATGGAGGACCTGAGTCACTTTCAGGTAGGGGCCACCTTGGCCCTAAGGAGGTCTCTCCTGGAGAACCTGGACTAAGTTTTATTTGTTTGACATACAATTATCAGAAAATGGTCACACATTAAATGCGTTTACATAATCAGTAGAATAAACCCCAAAAGAACATGCCATACTAGAAATACCAGAAAAAGAACACACTGTTTTAAACCATCAGCTAGCCACGGTGAGTTTGAGGCCAGCCTGGGTTACAGAACATGACTTTTTAATTTTAAACAAACAGGTAGCTAGATAGCTAGCTCTGCGTGTTATCTAATCTGTACATACTTGAAATACAGATTCGGTAAAGGATATAAAAGTAAGATTTCTTTAAAATAGCTCACCTTCCCAGATTAGCTATCCTATGCATAGCTAATCTGGGAAATATGTAACAAATTTAGTCTGGTAAACATCTTTAAAAAATAAGTAAAATATTGCCCCCTTCTCAGTCTTTCTCTTATGTTCGTATGGGATTCTGGAGATCCTGAGATCTCAGAATGCTATGTGTACAAATGTATGAGTAGGCAGGTAGCAGAAAGGGCCTCAGGACATCTTGTGGGAACAGAATGGGGACAGAGGTATAGTGAGAACTTTGGTTTCTTCAAAAACACATAAATATTATGGGAATATGTTTTTTTTTTTGTTTTGTTTTAATCCCAGGTGTGGGCTATGGGGCTGCTTCAGACAGTTCACAGTAGCTGACTATGATTTGCCTGGTGCTCTAGCAGAGGCATGGTTTTACCTGCTGCAGTGCTGCGCATAGTTTCTGTGAGTGTGTGATGGCTGGAATTCTGGTGACTTTTCAGAAGATACATAAATGCGAGACTCTGATGAGGGGGATGGTTGGCTGGTTTGTGGTTTGAAGCTGTTGGTTGTTGTTGGTTGTGATTAGTCAAGTATTTGCATGCAAAGAGACAGGAAGAAATTAGACATCCTGACGGCAAAGATCAAACTTGCCCCAAGAACCTCAATGCCCCTAATCAGCGGGAAATAGTCTAGCCATACCACTGCCCCATCTCCTATCATTTTTTCTCTTCCACCTAGTGTTAGGGAATTGAGAGGGTAGAAGAAGAGGGGCGGAGAAGGGTGAAAGAAAAGAATCCACAAAGTAGCCAGATGCCAGCTACACAGAAGCTTGCTGATTTTATAGCATTAATGTTCAACTTAGGTCCTAAGGAAGCCAAAGACTGTTACGAGGACTCTTTCCTTGGAGAGACAAAAGTAAACGTCTACCCCTTCTTTATAAGGACCCAATGACAAACCAAAGTCCAAGTCCACCACCACCCTGCCTAGAAAGCCAATGAGTGTGTTGGGCTTACTTACAGAACATGAAAAGGGGGTTATTTATGAGCCTTTGGGGAACCCTGCACTGTCCACTCCACTGGTAAGTCTGATCCCAGCGCTCATGACCACTCCCCCATGGCTGGAGTTGCCTTCAGCTAACCTTCCATAGGCACTGTTCTCTAGCACCTCCTAAAGCCACAAGGCCAAATGGAAATAGGGAACGATTGTGTGCAAATGGCTAGCAGGTACAACAGGGAGCTTGTGAGTCACAGGTAAAGGTTCAATGACCCTCTCCACCTACTTCTTCTTTGAGGAACAGCCAACACGCCCTTGGAAGTTTGTGTAGGTAGGCTGTTATGATAAAGATGATGGCTACTGTGCTCATACAATGGCACTGTACAACAGCAGTTAGGAGCAGAGACAAGGAAAGCCCTAGGTCCAAGGCCTAGTCCCCCAGTTAGCAGCTCACATAAGCCCCTTAGCGAAGCAAATGTCCTGTCAGAGGCTGTAACTTGCAGTCTCCACCAGATGGCCAGGGAGGCGCTTTACCTCTCTCTTCCTAGGTGCAGATTTTGCCATCGCTTCCCGTTATCCTGGTTTGGCTCTACTTCACAAGTGACCATCACAAAGACCTTCCTGTAAGTTCCATAGGAATTGTACGGAAACAACAGGGCACCCCTCAGACAAGGCCTGCCCCGCCTGGGACACTACACACACACAAAGATCAAAGATTAAATACGATGATAGAATTTCTCAAACAGAGCCTAGATGAGCACAGTGCTCCCTCTTTCACCAACAAAGCCATTCGCTCCCTAAAAATGCTCTTCCAGATGCCCACAATTAATATGCTAGCCATGTCTTGTGGTCTGTTTCCACATCCCAGGATACTGTGGAATAAATCTCATGGCTGTTTAAATGGCCAGTGGTTAGTTAGAGCTTTCTAAAACAGGTATTGTCAATCATCTGAGAGTTCTAAGATATAGATAGATATAGATTATAGATACATATATTTTACCTAATGGCCCTTCCAGTCAGACATGACTTAGATGGTAAAATTGAGTTTTATGTTAAAAATCAAGATGTCATCTCCTGTCTATTCTCTGTCCACACCCCACATTCTTCTTTAGATATGGCTTGAGAAACAAGTCATCTGAATGGAACCCCATTCCTTGCAGGGCCCACAGGGTGGTTATATTATTAGAACAGACACAAGAATCTTTTTATTTTTAATTATACTTTATTTACTTTGTATCCCCCTTTAGTTCCCTCCCTCCTTCCCTCCCCTCCCAATCCCTCCCCTCCCCACTTCTCCACACACTCCCCTCCCCAAGTCCACTGGTAGGGGAGGGTTTCTTTTTCTTCTTTCTGATCCTAGTCTGTTAGCATGAGAACATTAAGATCATCTTTAGCTTTAGGTTAAATAAAAGAGTATTTATTTATCTCTTCCTAGTACTTACAAAAGCAGGTTAACTCGGTTTCTGTAGGTAAGGAAAGACTCAGAAGGGGAGGGGGTGGAAGTGTGTGTGATTCCCATGGATCACTTACTGTAACCAAAGGATTTTTGCCTAGGAAATATGGTGTGGTCAAATCCTATCCAAAACGTGACCATTTTAATCTGAAGTAGCATACTATTGAGTGCACTCAGGAAGTGTCTATGTGCGAAGTTCTCAATGATGTGAAATATCTGACATTCACAGTTCTTCAAGAATTTCACCCTTTTAAAGCTAATGGCCTCTGCTCATTGAAAACTGAGGCTGTGCCATGCCCACAGGGCAGTGTCACTTTACCTGGTATATTAGCTGCATTTCTTTTCTTGTTGTTGCCGTGGCCAAGTAACTGGAAAGAAGTAACATAAGGGAAGAAGAATTTTTTTTTTCGGTGTGAACTTTGAAGGGATACTGTTTGTGGCAGGAAAAGCACGGCAAGGGGAGCATGAGGTGGCCTGCCCCATTGCATCTGCAGTCAGGAACAGAAAGGGAGCAGGAAGTGGGGCCAAGGCTGTAGAACCATAGCCCAGTCCCCACCAGCAGTGAAACATCTCCTAAAGTTTACATACTTCCCAAAACAGTGTCACCAGCTGGGGACCAAGGGTTCAAATACGTGAGCCTATGGGAGGATGTGCTGGCTACTTTTATGTCAGCTTGACACAGGCTAGAGTCATCCGAGAGGAGGGAATCTCAACTGAGAAAATGCCTCTGATAGATCAGGCTGTAGGCAAGCCTGGAGGGCATCTTCTTAATTAGCGATTGATGTGGCAGGGCCTAGCCCATTGTGGGTGGTACCATCTTCTGGTTGGTAGTCCAGAGTGTTATTAGAAAGCAGGCTGAGCAAGCCAGAGGACCAAGGTAGTAAGCAGTACCCCTGCAAGGCCTCTGCATCAGCTCCTGTCTCCAGGTTCCTGCCTTATTTGAGTTCCTGTCCTGACTTCCTTCAGGGATGAACAGTGATGTGGAAGCATGAGCCAAATAAACCTTTTCCTCCCTAACTTGCTTTCGGTCATGCTGTCTCATCACATTAGTCACGCTAAGTAAGACAGGGGACATTTCATATTCAAACCACAACAAATGGTTTTCAGAAATACCCTCTTTCCCTTGTCAGTCAAAACTGACAGAAATGAATGGGTACCCCAAATCTACAAGGATAGGCAGATATCACAGCCAGAGCTTGCCAGAATTCTGTTGCAATAAAATACTTGGATAACATACATTTCCATTCCCTCTTCTGAGCTGCTTGGTGCTTGCAGAAACTACGACAATCTGGTTCCTTAGATTGCCAAGGCCACTGCCTTCATCCGCCATCCGTCAATACATCCCATTGAAAGGACCTGGTCTCCACTCTGGAATTCCTAAATTCTACCTAGCAGGGAAGCAGTCAGTCAACCATCAGCTAGGTGTGTGTTGTGAAAAGTTACAGGGACCATGGGGAAATAATCAAATGGAAGTCTCCCACTGCGGCGAGCAGTACTGGATTACAATGAGGTGAGCTGGCTCCACTTCCCCCTCATATGAATGAAAACAACGTGGGAGAGGCCATCTCACATAATAGAAATGTTTCCTAATGATCATGCAGTGCTGCCCAAACCACTGGAAGCAACAAAGCCAAAACTCACAGACAACTAGAACTCTCCCAGTCAAACATGAAAATATGGACCCCACGTAGCTGTAGGATAGGCTTCAATGCCATCTTATGAATGTGTGTATACTCACTCCTTTGTCCTGTGTGGTTGCTGGAAGAAAATACTTTATTGCCCCTCAAAAGTTAACCACAGATTTATTAAAGTGACCCAGGAATTCTGGTCCTAGACATCTACCCACAGCACTATGAATAAAGTGACTAAGGAATGAATATAAGTGCTGGTTACAACTGTGCAATATATATATTGTAACCCAGAACTTAAGAAGTGAAGGCAGGAGGAATGGGAGTTCCAGGTCATCCTCAGTTACAAAGCAATTTCAAGGCCTGTGTGTGTGTGTGTGTGTGTGTGTGTGTGTATGAATCAAAAGAAAGCAGACAAAAAAAAAACTACATGTAAATTTGATATCTTTGAGAAAATACACCATTTCTTTGAAAAACATGTGAAACAGATCATCTGGCAGTGTCTAACTTGAGAAAATTAATCCTACCAGATTAAACCTTCCCAAAAAAGGAAGTCTGTGTCCATGTGCTCTTACTGGGCATCCTACTATTTTTTAAAACTACATGAGAAAAAAAAAAAAAAAAAAAAGAGGGTAATCTGTCCTGGGACTGGAGACATAGAATATGCTCAACATACAATCATACACAAAAAAAATGTTTTAAATTAAAATTTAAAAGACGGAACTCCATATAAATCTCCGTAGAGCTATAGATCTCTATATTCTCTGTAATCTCTTTAAGAGGAGAGAGCACGTCCCAGCTTGTTTCATAAGGCTCACATTACCTAAATGCCAAAGTTCAACACTGATAGCTCAAAAACACAGACAAAAAAAAAACAAACTCTAGTCCAACATCCCTGATGAGTATAGGTGCAAAAGTCTTTAACAAAAGAAAAGCAAATAGAACTCAGCAATATGTAAAAAGAATCATAAGCCATGACTAAATGCAGTTTTTCCCCCCAGGGACACAAATGTGATTGAATATTCATAATCTACCAATTTAGTCCAAAGTATTAACAAACTAAAGACAAAAATCTTTGGATCATATAGACTAATGCAATGTAAGAACTTGATGAGGCTCTATATCCATTTGTGATTTTAAAAAAATGTTCAGAGGCTCAAGAGATGGAATTGCTCTTCTAGAGGGCCACTGTTCCATTCAGCCGCATCAGTTGGCTCACAACCACCTGTAACTCAAGCTCCAGGGGAGCCAGTGCCCTCTTCTGGCCTCTTCAGGCTCCTACACTCACACGGTGCACAGAAACCCACACAGGCGTATACACATACACATGAGTTCAAAAAAAAAAAAAAAAAAATCAAAGAAGATAAATGTGAAAGGTACTTTCCTCTTGTTGAGGAGAACTTTCAGAAACAGATAATGTCATAGCGAGTGCTGGAAAACTAAAGGCTTTCCTAAGACTGGAGCAAGGCGACCGTGTCGACATCTATTGCCATATTCAGAACAACAGATGGGCTTCTACTCAGTCCACTAACTCAAGAAGATTAGTGAAAGGCACGCAGACAGGAAGGAAAAATGCATCGCCCTCATTGCAGATGGCATGGCTGCATAGCAAGTTCACTTGCACACAGGACCAACATGCAAAAGTCATCGGCCTCTCTACACACCAGGAAGGAACACATGGAAATTTAACGTCTCACGTAATCCATAATCACCCCCAACAAAAAGAGGCACAGAGGTGTAAATGTAATAAAAACATGTGCAGAACCTCTGTGCCAGGATGCTGTTGTTTTGGTTTGGTTTGGTTTGGTTCTTTTGAGGCTTGAACTAGGGGCCTTGCATAGACATTAGGCAAGCACCCCCACACCGTGGGAGAATCTGTTTTGATTTTTTTAAATCTGTTTTGTTTTTTGAGATAGTGTGTCACTGTGTAGACCAGGATGGCCTCAAACTCACAGAGATCTGCCTGCCTCTGCCTCCGAAGTGAAGGGAGTAAAGGTATGTGCCACCACCACCCCGCCCCAAAATTTATTTTTCATTTATTTAATTTGTGTGTGTGTGTGTGTGTGTGTGTGTGTGTGTGTGTGTGTGTGTGTGGTGTCTATGCATTTGTTTCATATGTGTGTGGGTACCCATGAAAGCCAGAAGAGGGCGTCAGCTCTAGAGGTGAAGGTATAGGATGTATGCCTCCCAGTGTGGGTGCCGGGAACCCTACTCGAGTCCTCTGGCAGAACAGCAAGCGTTCAACCACTGAGCCATCTCTCCAGCCTCTGTGCAAATAATTAACAAAAACTGTTTAAAGTGGTCTTACTGTGAGTTCCTCAATGCCAATATTGATCAGTGGAACACTTATAAATGAAGTGATTTTTTTTAGGGTTGTTGGTAATGTTTAAAATGTCACAGCCTTTACAAGTCCTCTGCCCCCAAATTCTGAGTTAAAAGTTTTCCTGATGGATGCAGTTTTACATTAAGGCAGGCTCAAGTACCCCAAAGACCACGGGAGAAAATAAGGAGCCAGTTTGAAAGACCATAAGAGGGAAGCCCGGAAGTGCATCCCCCTGTCCTTCCCTCCCTTGGGACAGCCGGTCCCCCGAAGCGGCTGAGATTCTAGCCCAGAGCCCCGCCCACGGGTGGTGATTGTGGGAAATTCCTGTGACTTTTGTCCTGGAACAGTAGGAACAATGATTTGGAAAGCCGCCTCTCTTTTTCTCCCTTTTACTGACTGTATTATAGATGTAGACTAGAGAAGCCTGGAATGCTGAGAGAAGCAGAGGAGGAAGACAGACCATCACTTTGACTTTTACCAAAATAATGATTTATTATACATTCAGCTATTTACAGAGATGATCTGGCTCGTGAATGTCATACAGCCTGGGTGAAATGTTCTTCCGTGTCAAAGAGTCTTCCCTGTTTCAGTTGCCGGCTTGAGTTAATATTCAAAAAGCGTGTTGCTGAAAGGAGAAAGAACAGTGGATGATGTAATCCCTAAATATAAAAGCTGCCACTTCAGTGGGTCACAGGACAACAGTCTGGTTTTCAAATGAAGTCCCCACCACCGTCCGTGGCATCCCTCCCAGCTGGCACGCAGCGCCTGTTCTGTCCTCAGGAAGATGCTCCAGCCTCTGTGACCTGAGGTTCTCAGGTGCAAAATAAGGTGAGGGCTCAGAAGGGCGGGCATTCCAATTTCAGATCTACTCTAGACCTACAGGACCTGTTATCTCTGAGCACACTGAAGAAATACAAAGGTGAAGGAAAAGGTACTGGGTGCCTCCCGTCTGGCTCAGAGCAGTGCTGTTGTGACATCATGGAGGTATGCGTTTGCACCCGGTATCCTTGCCATGTCCCCCGTGACATTGTGCTGACATGTATGTCTACTCGATGTCCCTAGGATGCTGGTAGCATTCCCCTTCTGTTAACTTAGCCTCATCTCTTTGTTTTTACCATGTTTCTTTCATTTCTTCTGATACGTACTGACCTAATGAGAGCCCTACGATCTCTCATACGCTGCCCAGGTTCTAGGAAAGGGCTCTTGAAAGGTACATGAACCTGTGGGGCTGGCTTTCCCACCTCAGCACTCTCTGCCCTCCCTGCACTCATGTCTGATGCATCCTTCCTGACTGTGGGGACCTGGCTCACAGGAACAGCTTTGGGCAAGTAGTGCAGCAGGGTCCACATTAGTGGCTCTATCGCTGTTTTTTAACTCAAAAAAAAAAAAAAAGAGGTTTTCAAAAGAAAATACTTATATACATTTCTTCTTCCTCCTCTCTCTCTCTCTGTCTCTGTCTGTGTCTCTCTCTCCCTGGTACTTTGAGACAGGATCTCTGCACAGTTCTGGCAGTGCTATGCAAACCAGATCCCCCTGCCTCTGCCTTCCAGACGCTGTGATTTAAGGTGTGTGACACCATGCCAAATTTATGTAGTTTTAAAATATAGGATGAAATCTGTTGCTGGATGATGACACTAAAAATCTTCCTGAAGTTGAAGAAGTGGGATAACACTAAATGAGAATAGAACCATTTGCCTCAGCATCACTGTCTATCTTCCAACTGACCTTACAAAAATAAAATAAGGGGTGAAATCATTATTAAACAATGATGCATGTTGAGCACACAATATCTTGATACCAGGCAGTTCACTTAAACTCCTTAAACACGGTAGCAGCTCTTCTTAAGAAAATATGCTCTCATGTTAGCGTGTTGAAATGTTTTTTTATTCTCAGCTCTCTCCCCAATCTTCTCTCTAGTCATCTTCCAGATACTTAGGCCTGAATGAAACAGCTACAAGACTCAAGTTCTCACTTCAGTGTTCTGCTGTGACACCTTCTGCTCTGAGCAATTTTGTAAGACATGATGTTGGCTACGCCACTCTGCTCTCTAGCTCTGGGGTCCCTATGGAAGCCCAGTCTCATGCTCAACCCTACCATTCCTTTGAGAAATGTCCTCCCTCAATGGCTACTATGTAGACCACTCCTTAGGCTCTGCCCTCTTGCCGTGGCCATTCATGTGGTGAGTACAAAGGCCTGGTCTCTTTCTTTCCTCATGCTCCTAAAAGGACATCTGGAGCCCAAGTATACCTGTTTCTAGTCCAGCTGCCCTCACTTAATCATGAGTGCTCACCAAAACACTCCCCAGGAAACTGCCTGCACCCAATATGCACCTCGGAACCTACTGTCTAAGGGACCCATGTTTGGATCCAGTGATTTCAAGCATCTGCTGTCATTTAGAAGTTTCACCTAAGGCAAAACCTTAAACTTGTCGTGTGAAAAGTTCACCTTGGAGATGGTTACTCCAGGAGAAGACAGAATTCCCTGGAACCTTCTTTAAGGGAGACATTTCCCCAAACATACTTGTAGCCACTTCCTGAGCCCAGCCACTCCAAGACCCTTTGAACAAAGAAGCCATGTCCCCTTTCCTCGGGAGGTAGAGACTTGGAGGAAAAGCTAGCTGTGTGGCTCAGTTGTGAGGTTCACCCCAGAAAAGCATGAACAACCAGATACAACTCCCAGAGTACAATGGATGCCTCTGCAAGAAGCCTTTACAGATGCCGAGTTCAGACTCACTGACTTACAGTGGTGATAGTAAGAGTGAAACAGTCTCAAATCAGTTAACTTAGCATAAGACACAGAAAAGTTAAAAATGAAGACGTGTGTGAAAATGGTCCAGCTCTTCCTCATGTGGTTCCCTCAGTAGGGTTTGAGTGATGTAACAGTACCCTTGACTTACGTTTTCTAGATTCATGGCTGCTGTAGTTGAACTAGTCTTCTTACGATACTTCTTCCGGGTGCAGTACACACTGACGAGGGTGATGATCAGCATCACAGCAAACACGGTGACAGTGGAAGACACAGCAATGACAATGGTGTCTCGGGTGGACCCCCTCTTCTCACACCTTCTGCCCATGTACCACCAGTCTTCTCCTGCAGGACACCTATGTGAAGAGATGTGGTGTCATTTATGGATGGCATTTAACTGTGAGCATCATCATTAAAGGGCCCCGTCACCTCCAGCGTATTTGAACACGGATAGCCGCTGACATACATAACTATCTGACCCTAGACTACCTGAAGAGATGAAACCAGCATCAGGTGGGGCAGAGAAGCGGGAAGGGGCGGTATCACAATTAATCTGATACCAGAACTGCAGCTGGGGGAGCAAGGAGAACGCCAGCTGAGGGAATCTGGTTCGCCACTGTGAGCTCCACGCTTTGCCTAAGGACTCAGCACTTCAGCGTATTCATCTAGAAAACGGGGAACTGCAGAGTCAAGGGACAAGACTGATTTGAGGATTCAATAAGTAATGAATCAGATATGTAATTCAGGCAATTAGACTGTAGTGCACTCTTTCTTCACGAATAATTGTTATGTTGGCTCCCCAGAGTCCCAAATGGAGCTCAAAATTGCTCCAAATGGAGAAACTGCTGGATAGTTTTATGTCAGCTTGACAAGAGCTAGAGTCATTGGAGAGGAGGGAGCCTCCATTGAGAAAATCATTCCATAAGATTGGGCTGTAGGCAAGACCGTAGGACGTTGTCTTAATTAGTTATTGATGGGGGAGTGCCCAGCCTTTTGTAGATGGTGCCATCCTTGGGTTGGTGGTCCTGGGTTCTATAAGAAAGCAGGCTGAGCAAGCCATGGGGAGCAAGCCAGTAACAGCACCCCTTCATGGCGTCTGCAACAGCTGCTGCTTCCAGGTTCCTGCCCTGTTTGAGTTCCTGTCCTGACTTCCTTCAGTGATGTGCTGTGATGTAAAAGTGTAAGGAAATAAACCCTTTTTCTCCCCAACTTGCTTTTGGTCATGGTGTTTCATCGCAGCAACAGAAACCCTAACTAGGACACTTGATCAATGTTACCCATGTGAATTATCAGCATCTGATTCCCAGAAGAATGAGTGAGTGAGACTGTGGAACCTGCCACGTGAACCCTCACTTGCACTCAGCTATGTCATTGTGAACAGTGCAGATGCCGCCATTCTGACATTCGACTTCGGAGCAGGCGTTCTGGACAGTCGAGGTGGGGCCTGGGTCTGGGACAACTGCCGTTGAATTAAGGTGAGATATGTCTGCAGAGAGAAAGTGCGGTGAAACTTAACTCAGCTTTTGCCTTACTTGTCGTTGGACACAGATAAAACTCAGAATTTAGGCTTGTGAGTCAGGTATGTAATCCTGATGCATGACCCAGTAGCATTTGTGGGCAGTCAAATAAAAACCAGGCAACGCTGGAGAGATGGCTGTTGGCTGAGGACTTGACTTCATTCTTCAGAACCCATGTTTAAAAAAAAAAAAGCCATATGAGGGTGTGTGTGCTTATCTTCTTAGCACTGAAGCAATGCCAGGCAGATAACTGGCTCAGAGACAGGCAGCCAAGCACCACATGAAAGTGAGAGGCAGCATCTAAAAGTGGGCCGGAGACATGGCTCAGCGGTCAAGAGCACTGTCTACTCTCCCAGGGGACCCAGATTCCATTTCCGGCAGCCACATGGTGGCTCATAACTCTCTGTAAGTCCAGTTCCAGAGGATCTAACACTCTCATACAGACATACATGCAGACAAAACACCAATGCACACCTATAAAATAAAAATAAATTATTAAAAAATGAGGCAATGGTGCCTAAGGCAGGCACAGATATCCATTGGTTTACACACACACACACACACACACACACACACACACACACCAAGGGGAGAGAGCTGGGGTGACAGCCACCATGCTTGTCTGGCAGTTGGAATTTGAGGGGACACACCCACTAACTTCTTGCCCAGGGTAATGTGTATCCCGTGTGAGGAAGTGAGATAGCAGAGATTTCCAGCCTAAAGAATTTCACTGCTGTTCCATAATGTAGTAAATAAATGTTTAACTTTTGATGCTTCAGATTAAATTGGTTTCATATTTCTAATCATTCATATTTTTTTAAATCCCACTCTTGCCCATTTCCTCTTACATTCTATGACATATCTGAAAACAAGAGCCAGAATAACACAGCAAACGGCTAAGGACCATCACAAGGAGCAAGCACACATAAGACTGTTATGTTGGTACCTTCAACAGTCAGGAGAATGTAAGCATCATGTCCTTTTATGAACTCTCTGCTCTTCAGCCGCTTTTGGGTTATGAAGACACTGGTTCCATAACCCCTGCTTCTGTTGTACTGAGTTCCATTAGGGAATAAAACCTGTACTCCCACCTTGGAAGGCCTGTCCCAAAAATAGCTTCCACTGTCTGAAAGAACAATTAACAACAATATTAATGGGCTGGGTCTAGCAGCATCATAGCTTTCAGTGGTAGGGGGAGAGCAATGAGACACAATTAGGATGAAGCTGAAGAGAATCTGTTGATGCTCTTGACCTATGATATATTCCCAGGCAAGTCACTGGAGCACAAGTCACAGTGCGTGGGGAGCTCAGGGGGGTGGGGGAGTATCACCCCTATGCATAGTGCAGGCTATAAAAACCCTTCTGTTTGTTGGGATCCAGCCCCAACGGCCTTCTGAGTTGCAGTTGGGCCTTTTAACTGAGTCAAAGCATAAAGTTGCTGAGAGTTTCGCACAGAACCACTTATCTCATAAACTGAACTAGGTGGCACTACAGTGTCATCCAGAGGAACATGTTGGGGAAAAAAATGAGAAATTCTGAATGCTTAACCCCTCCAGTTTCTGTCATGGCTTTTTTTTTTTTTTTTTTTTCTCTCTATCAGCTTCAGCTTCTACTTTTCCTGTGTCACTTTGATTCATCCTTATCATTTATAAAATTCACCTGGTAACATTCAACTTCCCATAATTCTGTTATCCCCTCTATTCCGTTTCCAGGGACAGAAGAGTATTATAGTTCCAAGTGTGATTGTGCTTCTCTGGGTGTAATTCTTTCTGAGACTTGGAATGCTGTCAGCGTCAGTAAGCCCTCTGAAGAGGCATTGAAAGGGTTAGCACCTATTTCTGCGCTGTGGCCACCAGTGTCCCAGCATCTCCATTCTGATGGTAAGCTCTCATCTTAAGAGCCGAATTGTTTTTCACTGTGCCAACAGTCAGCATGGGTGACAGAAACTCCATATCAGAGGGACTTTCCCTCCCCACAAGCTTCAGTATTGACCTCTCCTAATTATTGTACCTGCTTTGGTTAAACAGCCAAGAACAGTGGGGCTTCAAAAAGGTGTTCCTTAAAGATCACAAAGCTAAGAGATGCAAATCTTGGATCTGAACCCAAGCATGCTGGTCTGTAAAGCTAACACTCCTTAAACAATACTTAGAATTCAGGGATGATTGATTCCCAGGGCCCCAGCCCTTGCTGACATTCCTAACAGTCTTCTACCTGGAGACTGTACCTTCCACAATTCAATCTTTTTCCCTGAAGCTGAAAATCTTTACTTTGAGGCTAAACATTCCCTAAGTAACCAACTGTGCAATCTCTCACTCCCACATCCCTCCTTGAGCAATGACCACATCCCTAGACATAAAGAAAATAAGCCACAAACCATTAGTCATAGTCATCGTGGGGTCGGTGGTTATACTCCTCTGGTTGGACATGCGCAGTCGGATGTCGGGATTTTGATCCAAGAGTGTCATCGTGGCCTGTTGCCAAGGACAAGGCCATTGTAACTGGTCATCATTGGCTCCAGAGATCAGGTGGAAATAAATTCCCACATCAGTCAAGGAATTTAGATCCAAGTAAATCTGAAAAGCGTAACCTTTAGGAGAATAAAACGGAGGGCTGAGCACAGCTCCATTCTGGCTGCCAAGAAGCTGTGAGAAATTCTGTATATGCCAGACATGGTGAGGACACCTTGTTTCCGAGAGATTGATGTCATCTATAGACAGGCCACCTGACGATGCCCCGGGGCCTCTGCGTCCTTCAAATACCACTCGAAACTTCTCAGTCACTTGCAGTGTGACGTAGTAAAGTTGCCAGCTCCCGGTGGGTATTTCTGCAGAAAGAGTCATTGTCTCAAGGGGGATGAAGGACTGTGAATTCTGTACTGATGTGGTCAGTGTTAGAGTTCTAACCTTCAAAGGCAAATGATGGCCCCAGAGCCATTGATTCTAATGAATGTGGAGGGCGGTTTTCTCACTTTTTGATCCCAAGATCATTGACTTAGGGGTGTTTAATAATTCACACAGCAGCTTCTCAGCTAGATCACCCTTTCTCAGAGATGGGAAAGGACCCAATTCCTGAGTGCTACCTGCTTGCTTGCAAGTTACCTGGCATTCTGTATTGATTAACAGTTGAGCCCATACTCTGACAAAGACTTTTTAAAATATACTTATAATGTAACTGGAATACTTAAATTTCAGCAGCATTAAACAGGAATCTACAAACCCTGGGATACCACACCTGTCCACAGCAAGTGACGCCAGGCTACAAGTACTTACTTGATGGTGACAACCCCTCTTTTCTGCCCTCCACTTCTGGCCTATCTCCTGCCTCTAGCTCACTGCATATGGGAGACTTTTTCCACTCATGTAAGCAGGCAATTAGAGGATGAATCTCTGTTTCAGTCATACAGTGCCTTTGGCAAGAGGAAAGCTGAGAAGTGAAACAGTCAAACCACCACATACCCCTGCTCCAATAAGAAACAGTACACGAAAAATCTTCAGAAGCCTCCCCACCCCCGCTGCGACAACGGGGAAAAATCTTGTCAAACTATCAGTTAACACACACTGGCTGGAAACTCAACTATATCAGCATTTAGTGAGAATTAAAATTGCCTGGAAATAAATTATAAATATTCAGATTACAGACCGAACAAAAATCTTCCATTTACATTTGAAGGTTTGGCTTCGTTATGCTCATTCCCACCCAGCCTAAAAGGGCTGATAAGCAGGTTCCTGCGAGTCTTGTTACTGTCTTTAAATGACAGACCCACAGGTTGCTAGCGGGACAGATCTTCATTTCAAACCCAGACAATGACCTATATTAATATTTGCATTAATATACATATTAATGAATAATATATACTGACAAAAGCAAAATATATAGCTTTAATATCTAATATAACCTCATATATAATGTATATGCACAATGCATGCATATTCCTTGTGAGATTAAAACCTCATAGGTGTCCACAAAGGTGTACGTAGGTGAACAGAAAGCAGCATCTGTATCTCAGAAGCTTTCCTGAGTGAGAGGAGCCATGATGTATGGGGCAGTATAGATTCACCTTCTGTCATTAAATTAAGGGGTCAAAGTAAACAAGGGGGCATAGTCTGTTTGCTGTGATGGTGGTTAATCATGAGTGTCAGCTTGACTTAGAATCCCCATGGAGCCCAGCCCCTGTGCAGGTCTGTGAGAGATCTTCTAGATTAGGTCAAATGAAATGGAAAGACTCATCGTAAACATGGGCAGCGCCATTGCAGGCGAGGGTCCTAGAGTGTGTTCAAAGAACCTGAGCCGCTGCCACCAACCTTGGTCTCTCGGCTTACTGGCCACAGAGGCAGTGTGACCAGCTGCCTCGGGCAGCCGTGCCTTCCCTGACACCATAAGACTGAGCTCTCACACAGTGGTCCGTAGTAAGCCCTTGCTTCCTTCCTTCCTTAAATTGCCTTTGTCAGGAATCTTGTCATAACCATGAGCAAAGTAACTCAGACAGAAGGCACGTCCCTTCCTTCCCTATCTGCTTTAACACGTGCTCAGCTGGTCCTCCTCTCCAACACGTGGTTGATGGCAAACCCTCCTCCCCCCAGAGATAGCTCCCACAGTGACATCACTTCCTGTCCTAGCAAAAGCCTTTTAAGCTGGAAGTAGATAGAGTTCTTTTTCCATTTGAATGGCAAGTTGGTAAGAGTAGGCCATGGTGAGAGAAAATGAGAGGTCCCCAACAGTGTTTATTTAGGGACAGGGCAAGTCCTCCTGAAGCCAGTTCCTCCTTCATCCATCCCATAGCTTAGGTTTGTTTGTTTGTTTGTTTGTTTGTTTGTTTGTTTGTTTTTAGCCATCAACCCTCCCATATTGCCCATGGTTCACCACTGTGAATACACACTTATCCTTACTGCTTGTCTCTAACGGAAGCCCACAGTTTCCAGAGAGTGGCTCTGTCTTCTAAGTATCACATAAAGGACCCCCCTTTTAACCTCCTTATCAAACAAGACAGATCAAGTTCCATTGGAAAGCCATCAGCCCCTGCTCTGCTTCAAGCTGCCGCCTTAAGTGACAAGACCGCCTCACCCTGAAGCCACCCTGTCGGAGCGTGGATGCTGTACCTTTAATTTCTCTCTGGAGGGTTAAGACACCGGCTGGGTTGCCCGAAGTGTACTCCAGGGTGTAGATGTTGAGCTGGTCACTTGAGCTTCCACTGTTGAACAGATAAAACTCCAAGCACTGAAACCCTCTCTTGGGGTACAGCACCCTGCTCTCCAGCACCGCTGTGGCCCCCTCGCCCCAAGAGCTGGTATTGAAATGCATGAAGAAGCCGGAGTCTGTTCAGAGGACAAAAGCGGAGTGGAGAAAAAGAAGACTTTCAGGATTGCTAGCCCTGAACAGGTGCCTGTTTCATTTAGTATCTGCTTAGTGCCCACCGCACACAAAGGCTATAATCAGGCTGTGGCCCCCAAAGTTCATGCAGTTGAAATAACTTCCACATTTTTATGGTGATGACATTTGGAAGGATGACCAGGATAGCATGAAGTCACCTAAGTATATGTGGTTTTATGAGTAAATAAGACTTGAGCCAGCAGAAGATTCCAGGTAATCAGGTGATGACCCTAGCCCTATGATGAAGCAGCATGTCCCTCAACAAATGACAAGCAGACACCAGGCGTCCTGATCTTAAACTTCCAAGTGGCAGTTTTCAGACATCATAAGAAAGTGTTACTTTAAAAAATTATGTATCCGGTCTTAGGTAATCAGTTTTAGCCACAGAAAAGAAATCAAATAGATGTTATACTAGGCATTTAAAATACAGTTTTACAAGCTGGGCATAGTGCCTCATGCCTGTAATCCCAGCACTTAGGGAGGCAGAGACAGGGGCATCTCTGTGAGTTCAAGGCCAGCCTGGTCTATGAAAGAAAATATAGCCAGATATTTCACGAATGAGGCCTAGTCAGGCAATCTTTCTCTTACTATAGATATTAGCTTCCAAAACCAGGGAGAAAGTCTTCTCTAGGTATTTTGGTACCTAGAACCCAGAATTATATCCAGCTATGATTCTAAAGCTAAGTAACTCAGCCCCAGCCATGCACACTGGAGTCACCTATATTCTGTGATGTGCTAGAAAAGAACAACATGGCCTCTCAAAAAAAAAAAAAAAAAGATCCCTTCCAAGAGGTTCCCATCCTGCTCTGTGTGCACACAGATGGAGTCCTCACAACACCAAACTGTGATCTGTAGAAAGAAAAGCGTTCTGAGTGAACAAAAGCAGAGACCCACACTCTTTTACCACACATAAGGTTCATTCCTTTGGAAAAACAGAATGGCTTATCATTAATAATTCTGGCAGAGAAGATGAAGAGATGGCTCAGGGGTTAAGCGCATCTTTCAGAGAACCGGAGTTCCATTCCCAGCCCCAGCATCAGGCAGCTCACAGAGGATACGGCTCTTCTCAGGGCACCTGCCTACCGCCCGGCTCACACAGACACGTGATTAAAATAAAGCAAAGCCTGATACCTTTGCACTGGCCCATGTTGGAGTGATCGTTCTCGGGACCCCCGAGGACCCATGAAACCCGTTGCCAGTCAGCATTATCCGCTGAGCCTTGGATCATGCCACAGATATTCTCCAGCTCAAAATCACAGGAGTCCATAAAACTCAAGGAAGAAGCTACAAGGGCAGAGAAGGAAAGAGTTGTGAACCCTCACACAGCACAGCGACCGAAGTGGTGAAAGTGATCACAGAACTGTGAGGAACGTCACTCTGAAGGGACCATGCAGCTGACTGTGGGACCTGCCAACTGCAGACACTTGCGTGTCTGCAGAGCCCAACAGTCTCACATGTGCGAATGCAAAGCCCGTATCAACTCTTTTTTGTTCCGTCTATCTGTAGAAACCTGAGTCAATATTCCTCCTCGTTAGTCAAACCTCTATGACACAGCAAAGGTTATCTGCAGCATAACCGCACATTTCATCCTAGCTTAAAAGAGCTTTGAGTATAGAAAGTCTGCATTTGAATTAGCAGAACCGCAAACATCCGTACGGGGTGCATGCGTGCAAGGATTCAGGCTGTTTTACTAAATCTCAAGGGCAAACACTTCACGAAGGAAAGTGCTGAAAGTGGCTGGCAGATTGGGGCCTGAGTGCTTTTCCGCCTTTTTTGCTTTAAATCTAACTTTCCTAATCTCGGAAAACCCAAAGGTATAGAGGGCATCCCTTTTTTCAGCAAGGCGGGGGAAAACAAGGGTCATTTCAAGATGTCCATCACCTACAGCAGTTATACAGCTGGTTCAGCTTCGACAGGTCATAGTCACTGAAGTCCATTCGCTGGCCAATCACATCCTCAAAGTCGGAGATCCTTGTGACGATGGTAGGCTCAGTGCCATTCTGAAAGGCAGTTTTACTGTAGTGCATTACCGAGGTGTAGTCATAGGGGACATTCAGGGAATCGGACACAGTGTCATCGTAGATGTTGAAATTGTGTTCTCTGCCTGAATATATATTAAAAAAAAAACTTTCATTATTTTACACTCATAAAACTAAGCTACTCTCACTAAACAACTGTTAACTGAGAAACGTGAAATGTAATAGAATGAACTTCGCACACGTTGTGTCCTGAGCGTCAAGGGCTCCTGTCTTTGGGCCTGACATCAATGATGATAGCAACAGTCAAACTGACACACCAGCACTTCCAGTGCAGCCAGAAGTCTAAGGTCCCACCGACCGCTAATGGAAAGGAGGGTTCTCTGAAGCAGTGTGGGGACACTCAGCCTCCACCCAGCAACGATGGAGGCTTAGAGGGCTCACAGCCCATCAGGGGAGAAGCACGACTTTGAGGAGTGTGCTAAAATGATAACATGGACCAGAGACGTTAGAAAAGATGGAGGTGAGCTGAGCGGTGGTGGCGCACACCTTTAACCCCAGCACTTGGGAGGCAGAGGCAGACAGATCTCTGTGAGTTCAAGGCCAGCCTGGTCTACCAAGTGAGTTCCAGAACACCGAGGCTACACAGAGAAACCCTGTCTTGAAAAAACAAAAAGAAAAAGAAAGAAAGGACGGACATAGTTGAGGACTCCAAGGTTACTGTAATTCTTGGCATATGCATTTAATGGCTATGGTTCACAATAGTGTATTATACCTTAAAATTGCAACTAAGTTACTGCCTTATCTACAAGGTGCCTTCTCACACACACACACAAAAATGCTGAGTGAGGTGACAAGCACGCTAATTGAATTTATTTTAAATGAGATGTTAAATGCACACATAGCCAATACCATCCCGCTGCCCAAAATACATATATAATTGTAAATTTAATGCTATGTTTGAGTCATAATAAGCTCCCAAGACAATCATCTTAAAACATTGAACTGAGTCTATTTAGAGAAGATGGCAGGCTGCTTAGCGTCCTGTTCTTGGACAGGAACCTGATATCAGATGAAGTGTATCTGGTCTCCAAAGCTCGGACACCCATCACCACGCTGGTGCTGGTGCTTTCCTGCTCAGAAAGCTGACCTGTAACTAAGGGTCTAAGAGAAACATACCTGACAGAATTCTGTCCCAAACTATAGTGACATAGTCATCCCGGTCAGCGCGCGACTGCTCGTGCCAGAATCCCAGGGCGTGGAGGAACTCGTGCTGAACGGTCGCTATTCGGTCACAGTTGGTCCCGATGGACAGCTCTTGCTTTCCAACATGCCTGTTTCCTACTGAGGACCAGCACCTGATGCAGACCAGGGACAGGTCGTTTGCATGAGGCACTCAGAGGCCGCAAGACAAGGGTCACGAGACAGAGGTCTCTCTGCCTAGTCCACTTGTTTACCTACATACGTCCTCCCTTGTTGTGGGGGAGGACACTGAACTGCTCTCAGCATAAAAACAACTTGTAGAACAGATAATTTTTAGAGAATTTACCTCAGGACCACCAGGCAACCGTTTTTCAGACGGTTGTTCTGTCCTGTGTAATTTTATTGTTTATCTCTGCACATGTGTCTCTGGATACAAGCATGTGTTTGGATGCCCTCAGAAGTCAGGAGGGAGTGAAATCCCCTGCAATTGGAATTACAGGGGGTTGTAAGCCACCTGATGTAGATGCCGGGAGCAGAGCGTGGTTCCTCGGCAGGAAGGACAGTCGAGTTATTTCCTCAATTACGAAACAGGAGTTTTATAGGAACAGTAATTACTCAGAGTCACTGTGTTCAGGTCAATGACTCTGCTACCTTTCAGGTAATAAGACTTAGGCAGTTAAAGCAAATTCACGCATAGTCTACAGTATGTTTTGCTTGAAGAGAAAAATGAAGAGCATTCAGTTATAAACGAGGTGAAATTCACAAGGCCATAGGATAAATGACATCAGTTCTCGCTGACTGTATGGTGACATTGGTGGTCTGGTTGAGTTTACGAAAACATTTTCTATTTACTTATTTTAGTGTATGTGTATCTGTGTACGCATGTTTATGTAGGTGGCACACATGTGGAGGCCAGATAGAGCATCTTCCTCAGTTACCCCCCCCCACCTTATGTTTTGAGTCAAGATCTCCACAGAGCCTGAAGCTCAGCAATTTGGTTAGGCTGGCCGGCCAGTGAAGTCCAGGAATCTGCCTTTGTCTCCCCAGAATGAAAAGCTGCCTAATACAGTCTTTCCTTTCCTTCCTTCCTTCCTTCTTTCTTTCTTTCTTTCTTTCTTTCTTTCTTTCTTTCTTTCTTTCTTTCTTTCCTTCCTTCCTTCCTTCTTTCTTTCTTTTCACATGGTACTGGGGATCTGAGCTCAGGTGGTCTTCAAGTTTATGCAGAAAGGATTTTAGAAACTGAGCCATTTCCCCAGCACCAGGTTGACTGTCCCTACCTTTCTTCCTTCCTTCCTCCCTCCCTTATTCCCTCCCTCCTTTCCATCCTTCTTTCATCCCTCCCTCCCTTATTCCCTCCCTCCTTTCCATCTTTCTTTCCTTCCTCCCTCTCTTCTTCTCACCCTCCTTTCCATCTTTCTTTCCTTTCTCCCTCCCTTATTCCCACCCTCTTTTCCATCTTTCTTTCCTTCCTCCCTCTCTTCTTCCCACCCTCCTTTTCATCTTTCTGTCCTTCCTTCCTTCCTCTATTCCTCCCTCCCTTCTTTCCATTCATCCTTCCTTCCTTCTTTCCTTCATCCCTTCCTTCCTCCCTCCCTCTCTCCCATCCTTCCTTCCTCCTGCCCTTTATTTTTCCCCTTTCCTCCTCTCCTGCTTCTCCTACTTCTTAGTTCTCTCCCTTTTTTCCTTTTCATAGTACTGTGGCCCTAACCCAGGTGCTTACACACACTAGGCAGGCCCTCTACTGCTGTGAAAACATTATTTTATTATTATTATTTTTATTATTGATATAATATAATAATAAATAACTTTGTTATTTTTTATGGCCAGAAAAATCAGGCCGAAAAGTCATGCTCTGCACAGATAGCAAAGGAAGCTGTGGCCCCACCCGAAGGTCAAGCAAGTCCGTGGACTGTTGCTGTGGTGGCATAACGCTTTGGGGAACAATAGTCTCCTCAGAACCTTAGTAGAACAACCCTCAAACTTACCCACTGCCCTTGAACACTGATATATAGTTGGCTTCTCCAGACCAAGGTTTGAAGTCAATGCACGTTTTAAGGCGATAGCGCTCAAACGCATTGAGAATCACTCCTTTGGCATTCATTTCTGACAGAAGACAAGAAGTGTACATTGAGATCTGTCTCTTTTATTTTTTAATATGTATTCATTTGCTTATTTATGTTCTCTTTCCAAGACAGCCTGCTGTGTCCTTAAAATAAGGCAGTATGCCATGGCCACCACGAGTGTCTTAGAATGGGCTGTACATGCTGCCTGTTAGGAAAGCTTCGAGAGAAGAATTTCCACCCTGCGTTGAACCGTTCTGAGAATCAAGCAGAAAGTGTGTCAAGGAATCACAAGCTGTGGACACCTCTACCAAGTTAAGCTGTCCTCTTGCCTTGTGTCTTTACTATCCCAGGCCTTGGCTAGCTCTGGGTCATTGGTGGAAATGACCTGGCTCATGTGAATAGTCCTTGGCATCTCAAGGACAAAGAAAGAGTTCCTGAAAATTCCAGGATCCCAGCAAACAGTGGTTCAATTCCAAGGACCCACAAGGTGGAGAGGGCCTCCGTCTCCCACAGGCACACTGTGCATGCACAGAATTCATTTAAAAAGACAACATAACAGGTAGGCTCCTGGGAGGACATGGGTGTGACTCTAGCTGAAACTCCTAACGGGGGGGGGGGGGACATGAACACTGAAGTGACCGCCTCCTAGCCAGGTATATTAGTGAAAGGAGGGGAACAACAACCCACCAACAAAACCTGTGTTCCAAAACTTAGCCTTCCTACAAGAAGCACAGCAATAAAGAGGGAACAAAGATTGGGGGAAAGTCCAACCAATAGTTGGTCCAACCTGAGACCCACCCCAAGGCAGAGACCGAGCCCCTGACACCAATAATGATGCTCTGCTATGCTTGCAGACGGGAGCCTAACTTGACTGTTTCTAACACGGACTCTATTGTCTGCTTTCAGATCACTTCCCCCTGTTAGGGCTGCCTGGCCTGGCCTCAGGGATTAAAGATATGCTCAGTCCTGATGTGACTTGATGTGCTGGGAAAGGCTGATATAGGGGGAGAGGGGGTCCCCTTTTCTGAGGAGAAAGGAGGAGGGGAAAGGAGAAGAGAGGACTGAATGCACACACACACACATGTGCAAGCACACACACCATGCATGTGTGTGCACACGTGTGCCACATTTTTGTGCATGTGTGTGGTGTGTGTACATGTACACACACATGTGCTTATGTGTGTACATATGTGTATTCCTGCTTGCATGCACGTGGTCACGTTTGTCTGTGTGCACACATGTGGAGTCTGGAGATGATACCAGAACTCATCCTCCACTGCTCTTCCACCTTAGCCATTAAGGGAAGAGGTCTGTCAGTCAAACTCAGAACTTGCCGATATGGCTAATCCCCACAGCCAGTTTCCTCTGGGGTCCATCACCGCCAGGGAGGACGGGATTGCAGCTAACGCCCCCACACACCACAGCATTGGTGTGGGGGCTTCTAAAGGTCTGACGTCTCATCATCGTGCTTGCCGTCTCTCCAATCCTCTTCTGACTTTTTAATAATTTAATACTAAACTACGAATTTTTTTTTCCCTGAAAAAATAAAAGACAGTGGATTCTTGTTAACATCTGGATTTAGCAAAATGAGATCTTGGCGAGCAATGCCATTTTCTATCCATTTGTCTGACTGGTTATTTTGTAGGTTTTACTCATCTTTAGATCCTGTACTGGACGAGGTTGTACAGAGCTGGAGAGGTAGCTCAGTCGTTAAGCTCTTATACTGGAAAGGGCTGGAATTAGTTCCCAGAACCCACATACAATGGCTCACAACAGCTCCAGGGATTCAGCGTCTCTTCTCGCCTCTGCAGACAAGGTACATGCGTGTTACTCTCTCACCTGGCGTGCATACACACACATGACTAAAAGTAATGAAAATGAATCTTAAAAAAAAATCCTTTAGGGTCTGGGAGTTATCAGTGGTTTTCCATCTGCCTAGCATGTCCAAGGCCCTGGAATCTATTGCCAGCTCTGCAAGAAATAAGTGAATACCTAAACATGGGAGGCACAGCTTTAAACTAAAGAGTGTTGGTGATGGAGAGATGCTTGGTGGTTGAGAATATGTACTGCTCCTCCAGAGGACCCAACCTGGGTTCCAGGGCCTTATCAGGTGGCACACACCGACTGTAGCTCCAGCTCCAGGGAGCACAGCCCTCCTCTCTGGTACCACAGACACTCATGTCCATAGGCACAGCAGGGGAGGGGGGAGAGAATATGAAATAAGAATAGCAATAAAATATAGAACAAACCTTATTAAAACCGAGAATGTTTCCCTAATCTTTATGTCCTTAGCATTCAACATAAAGTAAATTCTCCATCAAGGCTGACAGAAATGATCTTATATTAGTCACAATCCAACAGATATTCAGTTTGGAATAGTTAAGATGTTTTAATTATTCACTTTGCTTATTTTTTTAAAAGTAAATGTACATAGCCACACAACGGAACAACAACAACAACTAGCCTTAACATCACACAAGGCCATTCTGGTAGACATTAATTCTATCATCTCAGGAACACACAGTAGCTATGGAGACTCCGAAGTGTGTACTAACCCAAGCTATCTTCTAGAACATACGGAATGGTGTGTGGCCATCTATAGACATCTCCAATGATGGAATTCTTTCCTTGTGCCTGTCAAGGATAAATATGAAAAGAATCAGATAAGTAAATTGGACAAAGCTAGCCAATAATCAGTCTGTAAACAAGTGAAATTTACAGTCCTTCCTGCTAGCTCAAACCAATGGGGGCATGTGTCTAAAATTTTTTACCATAATTCAATAAAGTTTACAGACAGAAATAACTAATTATTATGCTGACATACAGTTAAAGAAGAAATGATACTCAAAATAAAAGACTGTCAGAAACCACGCTAAAAGGCTGGTAGGTGTTTAGCTATTAAAAGCACAGAGGAATGGGCTGTCGACACCTCCACAGTTAGGACAGCTTTGCTGCTCTGGAAGAGGTTCAGTTCCAGGCACCCATGTACGCATACTGCATGCATGTGGTACACATGAACTCATGCAGGCTCTAGGGGAGCGTTCTAGCCAGGAGTGTCAGCAGACACGTAGATCTGCAGTATCTTGTACACATTCACATGCAGCGTGCAAATGGAGCCTGGAGCTTGGGGCTGCGGCAGGACCAGCGTTACCCACTCCCAGTCCATGGTCCAGAGGTGGCATGTAAAGCTCTGGCTCAGGAGAGACGGAGAAGCAGCAGCTAGAAAGAGGGGGTCAGGACCAGGAGGAAGCCTTGAGATGGCAGCTTCCTCTCCTGTTTCATCTCTCCTCCCCTACCCCCTTGGCTTGCCTCTCCCCCTCCCCCTTCTCTCTTCCCTTCACCTCTTCCCTCAACTCCTCCTCCCTTCCCTCCTCCCTTCACCCTTTATCCCTCAGGGTTCGTTCCCTTTCCTCTCCTTCTCTTTTCCTCTTCCCTTTCTTCTTTTTGCTCTCCCCTCCCTTTCACTTTCCCTTCCCCCTCCTCTCCTCTTCCTCTTTTGCTCCCCTCCCCCTCCTCTTCTTTTTGTACTAGCAAAATCAAATCTGAGCAAGAGCCTGATTATTCCACTGTATCCGCAGCTTCTCTTTGACTTTTTATCTCGAGACCGCTCTAACTGTGTGGGCCAAGCTGGCTTTGAACCTGTGGCTCTCCTGCTTTGGCCCTCTGAGCAGGGAGGATTACATGTCTGAGCATCACGCATAGCTCTGTCTCTTCAAGGAGGATTTGAGAGGTGAGCCTCCAGTGTGTGGGAGAGATCACAGAGTACATTAGGGGAAATTTAAAAGTTTGCTCTACTAAATACTATCCATGTCCAAGGTTTGTATATTTTGAATTATGGATGATATTGTTAATTTGTCTATTTTCTAAGTTTATATAAACTTCTACAACATAACAAGGATAAATACATTATTAGGCATCTCTGTTTGATTCCATCACCTACAAAAGATAGTAAGTTCTTAAATATTTTAAAATCTGGTAAACAAAACAAAACAAAACAAATCTTAATTTTCTTTTTAAAAAGTTCTTAAGACACTTTTGTTTGTTTGGTTGGTTGGTTGGTTTTGTTGTTGTTGTTGTTATTCGATTTTTGAGACAGTGTGTCACCGTGTAGCCCTGGCTGGACTAGAACTGACCATTTAGACCAGGATGGCTTCAAACCCAGAGATCCATGTGCCTCCTCCCAAGTACTGGGATTAAAGGTGTGTGACAGGACACCATGTCCAGGAAGATACTGAACTTTTAAGCCCTCTTAATCCACGTACGCAGCCACAGGTCATCTGGGTGTCAGGGTAGTTACATCCGAATCAGCACTCTAAACACTGGTGTGGGAGAGCCCCCCCCAACATCATTATTTATACCTGACTTCAGGGGGAAGGTGAAATAATAATTAATAATAATAACATTTCTTGTGACAAAAAGCCTGCCATTGGAGATATTTACAAGTTCAGTTTTATTTTACTTCAACTAGACAAAATCCGTGAAGTTAAAAAAAAAATCCATGAAGTTCTGTTTTTAAACAAAGATTCTCCTTATTGCTGAAATAAAGGGAATTTAATAAAATCAACAATAATAAAAATCAATAAATAAAGATAATAAAATATCAATAATAAAAATGCAATAATAAAAATCAGAGCACCACACGTGTGTTAAGTGATAGTGGAT
Organism: Psammomys obesus; assembly: GCF_907164565.1. Lineage (NCBI taxonomy): Eukaryota > Metazoa > Chordata > Mammalia > Rodentia > Muridae > Psammomys > Psammomys obesus. Next base: position 14,818,167 of record NW_026596069.1, read on the forward strand.
TTCACCACACAGAAACCTAGACAACGGAGATATAGCTATACATGAGCCCTTCCAGGGTGGTGTGCTCATTGAGCAAGTGCCACAGGGCTGCTGCGGCTTCTGAACTGTACCTCAGCACCGTCACCCTCAGCTGCTCACAGCTGACTTTCACGGTTCATCATGCAAGCATCATTGCAACTCACCTCGAGTTTGATGTCTCCCTCAAAAAGGTCCAGTCCCAAATCTAAGACAAGAAGTGAGAGAAGTTATGTTATCACGTTGGCTTTCTGTGCCACACAATAGATAATGTTTTGAAAATTCCAAAGGGAGAGGGGCTCGAAAGACCCCTCCCATAGGGATCTGAAGGCAGTTTAATGGTTGCTGGGGGTGGGAGAGATGTTCGCTTCATCAGTGTGGCCAGTGTTAAGTTGCCATAGACTTCTAAATGGTCCCTCACTCAGACTTTTTAAGTAACCCTAATGAAGCTCATCAATTCACAAGAGAAAAAAGCTAAACAAAGCATTGAAGGTAGAAATGGACTAGGTGACAAGGGGATGGAGATTGGTGGGCGTTTAGGGAAAATGGTGTGGGTTAGAGACGGTAATGGGTAGATATGATCAAACGTGTTACATACACGCATAAAAATGCCATAATGAAAGCCATCATCATATGCAAGTAATACATGATAACAACACAAATTAAAAGGGGCCCTGAAAGATAGCTCAGCCAGGAAAAGGTGCTGCCACCAAGCTTTGACAACCTGAGTTTGATCCCTGGGAACCCATATGGGGGGAAAAAAGAATCAGCTCCCAGAAGTTGGGTCACACACACACACACACACACACACACACACACACACACACGTAACAATTAATAATAATAAATATTTAAAATATAATAAAAATGAAGAAAAATCCACAAACCTTCATTGATATCAAATATGTCTTGATCAATTCCCTCATCCATATCTTTGACTGAAATAACAAAAAACACATTGACCATTATGTTCATGAAAGGAAAAAAAAAACCTCATTAATCACACAATCAGAAGAAAACAAGTTTTTGCCTCAGATTCTCATTTAGCTTGCGTTGATTAATTGATTGAGACCTTCCTGTGAGCCAGATTGGGGGCCAGACAGGAGACTTTTGAATGTGTGCTCTGTTCTTTCCATCCCTTGAGTGTCAGATGACCTTAAGAAGACGTTGGTCATGCTGTATGTCAGTAGACATAGCTTAGAAGGCGGGACTAAATGACTAAATAGAAAATGAATGTGTAAAATTGTTTCACCCAGAAAGCCACTGTACGGGCCTTTCTCCTGCTTCTATTTTTCAGATGGGCAGCTGGGTCCTGGAAAGTGGACAAGAGAGTGTTCCCTGGTGAATTAAAACAGCCAGCATCCGATCAGAGTTTGTCATTCCTCTGCTTGGATTACAAATCTGCAGTCCCGACTTCCGCTCAGCAGCGGTACATCCTGGATGAGTCTGCGCCCTTGATTCATCACGTGACTTTACTGCACTGCAATCTAGAGCAAAACTCAAAACAGACTCACCAAACTTTTCTGGAGCTGGCTGGAAAACAAAGACATAAAAAAGGTGTTATTACAGTGCTTGTGATATATATGATATTTTGAGCTCCAAGTTTGGATTTCTTTGATGATCATTTTTAAAGTTTTTTCATGTACTTATTTATGGTGTGTGTTACACAGAGGAAAAACTTGTGAGCGGTAGTCAGCTCTCTCTCTGGGCTATGTCAGTTCCTAGGCTTGAACTCAGATCATCAGCCTGGGTACCTAGTGCTGAGCCACCTGTTGAGACATCTCATAGGCCCTAATTTTGTATTTATTTTTGAATGCAGGGTCTCTCTGTAGTTCAAACCGGAACTCACTTTTTAGTCTAGGCTAACCTTGAACTTGCTACAATCCTCCTGCATCAGCCTCCCAAGTGGTGGTTTGCCAAGCATGAGCTGCAGTGGTTCTAAGGTACAACCAGACAGTCCTTTTTATTAAAAAGATGTAACGTGTTCTCCCATACACCCCAGACAAGTAAGCTAGAGTCTATATGACATTTGACCAGATGATTATCATTACTTCTTAAAGACACTGAAGCTTCCCACTAAATGAGTGTAAAGGTAGCAACAATAACGAGAAACAACAAAAACAACTTCAAAGCTTGAAGAGAGGGCAATACACAAGACTCCAGCCCTTGTGTAAGCATTCACTTTAGACATGTTCTCCTCTTGGGGCAATGCTTGGAAAAGATAAATCTTTACTCCCAGTTAATAACAGAAACTTTACCCAATACTGCTCTACATTCGTGTTCACTTTCATGTCTCTCCCAGGAGTCCACACTCAAAAACCATACCAAATATCTAAGCAAAATACCAATAAGTAGATTCTGTGGTTAAAAAAAAATGATACATACAGTTTTTTGTTGTTTTGCTTTTTGTTTGTTTCTGAGAAAAGTTCTCTCTGTCTAGCCCTACCAGCCCTGTAGACCAGGCTGGCCTTGAACTCAGAGATCTACCTGCCTCTGCCTCCCAAGTATTGGGATTAAAGTCATGTACCACTATCACATGGCTAAAATCCATATATTTTTCAAACAGATCGCAAACAAATTACTAAAGAAGTCAGTGGAACTGGAAGACAGTCCCTGGGAGCTATGCCTAGGTTTTCCAACTTAAGGCAACTTGGTTCCTGGATCTTAAGTGTTCTATTTGACTTTGTCACCACCTGATTTGGATGAGTACCATGAGTTATATGATACCACACAAAAACATGCTGTAAAAAATGTAATGCTGCATCACACAAGTGTAAAGTACAATCACATTCAAATGCAAACCGGCAGCTGAGCTGAGGAACACTGTAGAAGGGTTAAGAAGACAATGGAATAAACTGGTCAGATGGCTACTGTCGGTTTTGACAGCAAGTGCCCTAGTCTTCTCAAACAGCAACCACACAGCACATATTCACAGACGACCCCGTCGCATCTACAGAAAGAGATTTACAAGTAGCTACTCTGAGCCAGTTAAACACGCGTGACAGGGCACCTCGTATCTGTAATTCTCCAGTCCTTATTTATACACCATCAGATCAACGTCCTGCATTAGAAGTTCCAGCTAAAGGATTCCCTCGGCCATTAAAACTTTCATATGATACCTTGAATTGGCTTGGCATACAAACTACCCGGGACTGCTGGAATATTAGTTTAGACTGACAATGATGCAGGAGAGAAACTCTTTCTTCACTGTTAGACTCTGAAAATGTGGACACTGGCTCTGACACTTGCCAGTCTTTACCCAGGTCAAGTTATGGCAATAGCAACCGGTATGTCACTCGGCAAGGAAAATGGCTTTCAAAACTCACATTCACTGTCTTCTCAAAAGGAAACCTGTCAGTTCACAACAGTGAAGCAGAGAGGAAAATGTGATTTTTCTGTCACACTCTCTGGACCTCTCTGGCAGAGCGGCCTAGTGGCCTCTTATACCCAATATCCTGCTAGTCCCTGTCCACCAGAAAGAAACACTTCTTTAAGAGCAACATTTTGAAATATGCAAAACAAAGCATGAGCAAACAACTATCTATGGTTGATATCGATGGGTCCCCAATATTTCTTATTGCTTTCTTACCAAGCCAGAAACCAGGAGAAATGTGGCAAGAATCAGAAACCAAAGCTGATGCCAGGTATCCATACTGTGGCTTCCAGCTGGAAGTTGCAAGCTGTGGCAGTCATGGTAGAGCTGACTTTTAAAAGCTAAATATCGTAACTTCCGGTCTTTGATCTTAATGTTAATGATCCATCTCTCAAGTCATCTTGCTGCTGTAGTAACTTCCAATCAAGGAGGTAAAGTCCAGGGTCACTAACATACCTCTTCCCCTCCTCCGCCTTTACTGTGCCAGCATTAAATTGCTAAAGCCTGTCACTGAGATAAATTCTCTAGTGTATACATACTGTTCCCCAACACTTTTAAACACCGCTTGAGCAAAAAGAAACATACATGTATACACGCACACAGTATGATTCAACCTCTCAGTCTTCCTGAGACTGTAGTGATATTTTATTAAATCCAGAATAGCCCGTTTCCTGGTTAGAGCTCTGAGGATCGAGTATTAGGTAGGAGGAAACTAACTCCTGTGAGGCCAAAAGTGATAAATATGTGTCAGAGAATGTACCCACCGTGATGGGCCACATACATGGAAATAAGGATGTTTCCATAGCAAGACTACATAGCAGGATAACTGGAGGAACATTTTTCCAAGGATGCCTAAGGAGATGACAACATGGATGATATGAGGCTGGGCCAACACCTCTGGACTTTAAGCTTAGACACAAATGATTTATCCTGTGTTGGAGATACACTTCAGCAGCAGAGCCCTTGCCTAACATTTACAAGGCCCCGAGTTTGAACACCAACACCATATCCACAAAAAGTTTCCCCTGCATTGGCTGCAGTGAAATATCTACCACCTCCACAGAAATAATAATGACTCTTAAAGAAAAATAAAGTGAGTGGGCTAGAAAGAAGGCGTGGCAGTTAAGAGCACTGGCTCCCCCTCAAAAGACTGAGGTGCCGTTCGCACCACCCACATGGCAAATCACAATTGCCCGTAATTCCAGCTCAAGGGAATGGGACGCCCTCTTCCAGCCTCTGCAGGCACCAGGTACAGGTGTGATACACAGCCATATATGCAGGCAAACAGCCGTGGACATACAAATAAACTAAGCTTCTGTTAGAAGAAAAGGGAGATAAAGTTAGACCCTTTAATGAGTAAGACCAAATTATGAACATCTGGGCCTTCTTTCCAAGCTGCCAAGTGGGCCTAACTGCTCTCCATAAATCAAGACAAACAGTTATCATTTGGAAGTAGAAGAGAAGCAGAAAGAGCAGGAAGCAGGAGTTCCTGGGAGTCTATTTTCCGCTCTAATCACAGGGTATGACCCAAGTCTTAGTATGAGTCTCATAGAGAGTCAACAAGGCACACTCCAACTGCAGAAGCCACACTCTGCCTCCGCTGAATGGATGGTGCCTCTTCTCTTCTGTCCTGGGGTTTCAGTGAAACTCTACCACAGAAGCGTCCCTTGAGGGGAAGGCTCCAGCTTACCTCCAGATACCATCCTGTGCATCCTGTCCCTGGGGACCCTTCACGAGCTTCATCCCGGCATTTGAAACTGTGTCTGCCACAGCTGTGGGTCCAACGGCACACTTCATTACTCCCTAGACAACACCACCAACTGAAAACACAAAATTTAGAGATCGCCGTGAAATGCCCTGGAGGCAGCAGGAAAACTTGTTTCTCTCAAAAATGTGGTTCACAAAACATCCATAAAACAGGACGGCCTTCTAGACCTGTGTTTTGCAAATTATGAGGACAGAAAGGATTCTGCAAGATCTAGAATAGACGTGCAATAAGAGGATTCAAATCCACAGTGTTCTCACAGTGTAATTTCCTCTACCTGATTCTTCCTCAAGAAAGTGCAAATTGTGGGGCTGAGTCTCTAGCTCAGCTGGTAGAATTTTTACTTATCATGAGTGAAGCCTTGTGTTCAATCTCCAGCACCACGTAAAGCCGAGAGCTGTGGTATATGCCTGTAATCCCTGAACTCAGGTAGATGTGGAAGGATCAGAAGTTCAAGGTCATACTCTACAACGTAAAGAACTTAAGGTCAACCTGGGCTACATGATCCTGTCCCAATTAAAAACAAAAACAGCAAGTTATGGCATGCATTTCCTAATACAAGCTCTTCTTGAAATATTTTTTAAAAGATTTATTTATTTTTGTATAAGAGTGCTCTGTTCACACACACCAGGAGAGGGAATCCGATTCCATTACAAATGGTTGTGAGTCACCATGTGGTTGCTAGGAATTGAGCAATTGAGCTCAGAACCTCTGAAACACCAGCCAGTGTTCTTAATTGTTGAGCCATTACTCCAATCCCCTTCATGAAATCTTAAAAACACCCCTGAACATATTGAGATGCTCCCTTCATCCCTCTCTACATATTTGTGTGTGCATATATACATATATACATACATACGTATACATACGTGCCCAGATATATATGTGCACTTTAACTACATACTTGTGGAGAAAAGGAAAAGAACAATACAATTATGGGTGAATCTAGAAGTCCCTGCATTGAGAACACCAATGCACGACCAACTAGGCAATGAAAGTGCTCATAAGACATAGGATCCGGCTGACCACACTGCTTGATACTGATCAGGCTGTCACATTATTCACGGAGATTTTTCAAAGTCCCTCCCTTAGATTAACATCTTTTACCACAGTTCTCAGAACTGTGATTTGTTAGTAACTATCCAGGGTGCTGCAAAAAGGGGGAAACTGCCAGGATGTGTAGATACCCAGCGGGAGACAGATTTTGAGGAGCTGGTGCCAGATGATCACAGAGATTTGCTCATCCAAAGTCTACAGATGGAGTTGCAGCCATTGAGCAAGATGACCGGAGAAATTCTTCTTCCTTTGATGCTCAGAAAACATCCAAGGGCCGGGAGGAGCTCATCAAGAGTCAGTGGACCGTGGCTGAGAGGGGAAAATTCTATCCCTACACAGACGACCCCCCCCAACGCCTGTGCTGGTGTCACATAGGGGCCCTTCTGCCGGCAGCCAGCCCACAGGGGATAGTGAGACACAAATGACTCATGCCTTCATTAGATCAGGTCACAGCTTCTTCCAACCACCACAACAGGACTCCCAGGGGACTCTAGTCTAGCTCAGCTGGTATCTGGTACTGTGAACATCTACAGTCTAGAGTGGTATTGGTTGACACTGGGGGAAAAAAGGAGCACTGGAACCTGCTTCTTAATTGGTTGTATGTCTACTTCATGGGACTGCTAGAGAGATTTGGGGGCTGGAACAATTGCTCCATGGTCTTAACACTGCCTGCAACATCAGCTCCAAAGGATCTGACGCCATGTTCTGAACTCCACGGGCCCTTGCACTCATATAAGCAAACACCACACAGAAACATATGAAGACACATAACTTTTTAAGTAACAGAATGTATCTTTTTTTTTTT
>NW_026596069.1:14825190-14865364 GCF_907164565.1 Psammomys obesus
AAAAAAAAAAGAAGAAGAAGTTGGAGAGGTGTCTCAGTGGTTAAGGGCACTGTCTGATCTTCCAGGTCCTGAGTGCAAATAGGAGCAACCACATGGCGGCTCACAACCATCTATCCTGGGATCTGATGTCCTCTTCTGGCATGCAGATAGAGCACTCATCTATATAAAATAAATAAATGAGTTTTAAAAAATAATTTTAAAAAGGCTTTTTGTTTGTTTGTTTTGTTTTAACAGGGTCTCACTGTTGTTGACCTGCCTGGCCTGGAACTCACCATGTAGACCAGGCTTGTCTTGAGTTAACAAAGATCTGCATGTCTCTGCCTTCCAAAGGCAGGTACCATCACGCCCAGCCATACAGTATTGAACAGTTTCCTGGGGCTAGTAAAATGCTCAGTGAGTAAAGGCAAGAGACAGTAGTTGTTCTCATTTCCACATGTGAACTGCATGAACACAGATAAATAAATGTAGTTCTAGCTGTGCGCTCAGTGCACACTTATAATCCCAGCACTCAGGGAGGCAGAGGTAGGCAGATCTGTCTTGAAAAACCAAAGGGGGGTGGGGGAAGAAATGCAGTTCCTTAAAATTAGAAAATGGAGTTTCTTTTTTAAAAAACATTTATTATTTATACAGTGCCCCGCCTGCATGTGTGCCTGCACACCAGAAGTTGGCACCAGATCTCACTATAGATGGTTGTGAGCCACCATGTGGTTGCTAGGATTGAACTCAGGACCTTGGAAGAGCAAGTGCTCTTGACCACTGAGCCATCTCTCCAGGCCCACAAACGGAGTTTCTTATGAACATTTTCCTTGAAGCAGGAGTGTGTGTGTAGGGTGGTGGTGGGAATATACAGTTCTAACTCTGTAGCCCGAACTGGCATAGAACTCGCTGTGTAGCCCAGGTTGGCCTCAGATCTGCAGCATCTGTCCTTCCTTGCCTCTCAAGTGCTGAGATTACAGGCATGAGCCATGAGGCCCAGATTCTAACGCATCTTAAAATCAGGCAGTACGCAGACAGAAAGACGGGCGGACAGGTAGTAGATAAGAACCCTTACCACAGGCCTCCTTTCTGATCTGTGGTAGGTAATGCAGTGATCCAGCAAGCAGTCTTCATCCAGTTCCCTCTGACAAAATGGGCATTCGCATCTGGAAATGGCACAGAGCTAGGATCACTGAAACAGTGGTCATCTGGAGTGGCCACTTAACTCGAAATTTTAAAAAACAGACATACAGGCTATAGCTAGGTTAGTTTGTTCATTTATTTATTTGTTTGTTTATTTTGTGAGGGGGGCAGGGTCTTTCTACATCACCCAGGCTTGCCTTGGTTGTGCTGCTTCTAGGTCCTAACTGCTGGGATTATGGTCGTGCACCCCCACACCTGGCTTGCTTGTTTGACTCTTTGGGATTTTGTTTCTTTGTTTTTGTTTGTTTGGTTTCAAGACAGGGTTTCTCTGTGTAGCCTTGGCTGTCTTGAAACTCACTGAATAGACCAGACTGGCCTAGAACTCAGAGATCTGCCTGCCTCGGCTTCCCAATTGCTGAGACTAAAGGCGCCAACTGACTCTGACTCCTTGTTTTAAGACAAGTTTTGCCAGGCAGCTCAGGCTTTCCTCAGGCTCTCAGCAATCCATCTGCCTCAGCCTCCTGAAATGATTACAGGCATATGTCACTGTACTGGAAAGGGATTTTTTGTTTTATTCTCAGTGCATGGCTCAAGCAATCCTCAAGGTTATCATGTAGCATAACCTAGTCTTGTACTGGCGATTCTTCTGCCTTGGTCTCCTGAGTACTGAAATTATAGTCATGTAGCACCAAGCCTAGCTTTAAAATTCTTTGCTATAATTTTAACCAGCAAAAGAAATGAGAACTTAAGCCAGTTTCTGTATATTTTACATTTTTCATAAACTCCATCAACTTGCATTCAATGCCATATTTTTCTCAACCTATTTTTAACCTTTCTTCCTCCCTACTGGTCAATCTAACAGAATCTGTATTCTGCGTACAGCAAAAACACTCATTTAAAATTTATTAATCAGCTGGGCATGCCTTTAATCCCAGCATTCAGGGAGGCAGAGGCAGGTGGATCGCTGTGAGTTTGAGGATAGCCAGGTCTACAAAGCAAGTCCAAGACTGCCAAGTCTACTCAGAGAAACCCTGTCTCAACATCTCCCCCCACAAAAAAAAATATGACATTATCTATAAAACAAATCCTGCAATAACAGGTACATTATCAGGACAAATGCAAGTAAAATAAAAAGAACAGAGTGATCCTTTAGACTTTTAGGTAAGGACTCGTATGTTTGAGGCTAGAGAGATATCTCGGCATTGAAAAATACTTGCTGTTCCTGCAGAGGACTCAGGCTTTGTTCCCAGCACCTACATGGAGGCTCACAACTGTGTGTAACTCCAGTTCCAGAGCATCCAATTTCTGACCTCCATAAGATCCTGTACCCACATGGTGCAGACATACACTCAGGCACAGATACACACACAAATATTAAAAAATAATAATAAGAGTTGGGTCCTAGAATCACCCACTTGTAAAAAGAGACATGCAAGTTCAATTTTGAGTACACTTTCATGTGTGAGTACCTCACTCTGTAGCACAGGATGGCCTCTGACTCATGACTCCTGTCTCAGCCTCCCAAGTGCCTAGCTTATTCTCCATAGACACACTGGATTTAGCTTGACATTACACTGCGTTCCAACAAACCTTGCTGTTGTCTCGCCGAGTTCTTGCAGCGGCCCGTATTTTTCGATGTACTTCTCACAAGTCCTTATGTGGGTCCTCATGTCACTGAGGCAAACCTACACAAAGGCAAATTCAGGATAAAACTCCTGTTGGAAAGGGACTTTATGTGAGCCAGCTCCATAACTTTCAAATCTGCTTTTATTGGGGCAGGTAATAAATGGAATTTTTTTTTCATGAAATAGTCACAAAGTACAGGCATTATCAAGAATACTGTGCCAGATGGTGGTGGCATACATTATTAATCCCAGCATTTGAGAGGCAGAAGCAGGTGGATCTCTGAGTTCAAAGCCAGCCTGGTCTACAGAGTGCATTCCAGGACAGCCAGGGCTACACAGAGAAACCCTGTCTCAAAAAATCAAAAAGTAGAAGTAGCAGCAGCAGCAGCAATAGTAGTAGTAATAATAATACAATAATTGTGTTTAAAAATCCAACACTTCAGAAACATTGAAGTGAACTTTTAAATTTGTTCCTTCTAAAAAATATGCTGTTTTTGAAAAAACAAAAAGATGCTGAGTAGCAAAGGATTTTTTTTGCATGCTATTATGCAAATAGGTTTTTGAAAAAAAAAAGAAAACTAGGTGAAGAGAAAGAGTAAGAAGAGGGAAAGAAGAAAAACATTAACAAGAGATGAAAGGAAATGGAGGCGAATATTGGATATACACACTTTTTTCAAGTGTCCATCGTAAACTAAACGAAACCTCACACATTAAGTGAAGTAATAAATGCCATCAGCTTGCAACATGTATAAGTATTGTTTGAGTTTACATCGCACAGCATACTTACCAGGTCTATCAAGGCAAACACAAACCACAGCTCCTGGAGCCCATCTTTATCAGAGCAGAATGAGGAGCCCTTCTTTGTCCACATGCACACCCACAGGGCTCTGTTGATCGCAGTTCACACTCAGTTTCCTCAGAAATGCTGCTAAGATCTCCCGGTGGAGGAAGCTTCTCACAGCTGTGGTTAGCTGGCAGCCCACAGCCAGCCCACGCTGCCTCATTGTGCCCAAACTTCCGTTGGAAGTTCAGCTTCAAAAACTCTACCACATGATGGAAATAGCCACTATTGCTTAACAAGGGGCAGAAGGAAAGCTAGCAAGGACATGAAAACAGTGACAAAGTACCCACCAAGAACAAAAGGAAGGACTGATCAAAGCAGCTGCCTTTTTTTGCTTGTTTGTTTGTTTATTTGATTTTTGAGACAGGGTTTCTCTTTAGCCTTGGCTGTCCTGGACTCATTTTGTAGACCAGGCTGGCATCAAATTCACAGAGATCTGCCTGCCTCTTCCTCGCTGAGTGTGGGAGGTACAGGTGTGCTCCACCCATGCCCAGCAACCCAGGTCGCTGTCTTAAAAAGACATGTTTATAGCCAGACATGATGGTGCATGTTTTCAATTCCAGCACTTGGGCAGCAAAGGTGATTGTATCTTTAAACTCTAGGCCAGCCTGGTTTACACAGAGTTCCAAGCCAGCCAGAACTACACAGTAAGAAAGAGAAAGATGGGCAAGGAGGAGGGAGGGAGGGAAATGTTTATAATCAATAGTATCTATTACAGTTAATTTCTGGTCTCCACAAAGGAGAAGGAGAGAACCAATTCCCACAAATTGTGCTCTGGCATCTACGTCAAAGCTGTGGCTCATGTATGCCTGTTTGTGTATACACACACAAACACACATACGTTTAACTGAAATAAAGATTTAAGAATTGTAGTTACACAGTTTCTCTTTACTATATATATAGTATATATACTTATATATATACTATATATATATACTTGGTATATGTTATATACATAATATTATTTTATACACATATATTATATACACACATATATAAAAAATATATATATATATATATATATATATATATATATATATATTAAGTTCTTATATATTGAGCCAGGCATTATGGTGAACACCTTTAATACCAGCATTTGAGAGGCAGAGGCAAGTGATCTCTGCTAACCTGTTCTACATAGTGAGTTCCAGGCTATATAGGCCTGCAGAGTGAGACCTGCCCCAGAGACAGTGAGAGAGTGGAAGGAAGGAAGGAAGGAAGGAAGGGAGGAAGGAAGGAAGGAAGGAAGAAAGAAAGAAAGAAAGAAAGAAAGAAAGAAAGAAAGAAAGAAAGAAAGAAAGAAAGAACAGATTAGCTCTAAAACAGGTGTGGTAGTACACAAATATTCCTCAATACTTAGAAAGCTGAAGCAGAAGGATCACAAGTAACAAGCTAGACGAGGTTAAAACTCTGTTGTTGTTTTTTTTAAAATCACGTTCTTATATTTATGGCTGTGAGCCTTCCCTATCATTGGACTGGGGGAGGGACATAGGAGAAGGAGAGAGAGGATGCGATTGGGAGGGGATGAGGAGGGGGCTACAGCTGAGATACAAAGTGAATAAACTGTAATTAATAATAATAAAAAAAATCACAGGGCTGGAGAGATGGCTCAGAGGTTAAGAACAGTGGCTGTACATCCTAAGGTCCTGAGTTCAACTACCAGCAACCACATGGTGGCTCACAACCATCTATAATGAGATCTGGTGCCCTCTTCTGGCATGCAGGGGTACATGCAGGCAGAATACTGCATAAATAAATAATTTTTAAAAATCACATTCTTTGTTCAAGAAAGGTAAGCCTTCCTTAGTAAATCACAACCTGGGAATTGTACATTGAGAAACAGATTGAAAAATGTATAATCTATGCCTATAATCAGCCAAGGCAACACAGAGAAACCCTGTCTTGAAAAACCAAATAATAAATAAATCATCTAGACATACATTCAAATCTGTTGCTTACAAACAGATTACAAATCTGTTGTAAGGTGCTGTTGAAGAGACAGTAGACGATGAGCCTCGTGCCTATTCTAATGGTGCAGATAATCCAACAGAGGAACAGATGTTACAGAGGAATAGATATGAGGACGGGTGACTAAAAGGTTGTTTCTAGCGGAACTTGGAACACTAAGGCCGGGCTGCAAGGAGAGGAGAGTGGGCCTGGGCAGTGAAGTGTGCAAAGCTTAGAACTCGTAAAAGGAAGAGGCAACACTCTGGACGGAAGGGTAGCCTCGAAAGCAAGAGACTAACACAGAGTTCTTCAAACCAAAACCCTGTGGCTGATCAGACACCTGGAGGGAGAGTCTGGCTGGGGGCTTCATCCAGCGTTTGACAATGCTGTTGCTATGGACAGACAGCCATGGGAAGGTTGCCCATGTATGCCGCCCCCTCATACAACATAAATAAATCACGAAGAATAAACAAGTAACTGTGACAAATCGGAAACAGTAAGCGAGAGAATCAGTGTTGGCTCTCAGGATGCTTGTCCCGGAAGGTTGCATATCAGTTCTAGTTAGGAGGCCATGATAAATTATTGATTCTTACATTTACAAATATTTTTAAATGCACCAAGGCCTTGGTGGATGAGTGTTGGGTACAATGTTACAGGAGGCGCCATGCTCCTCTTTGTCCTTGCCTCAAGGGCTCTGGTGGCGGGTACTTGGTGTCCATTCAGCTCGCTGAGAAAGATGGTAACAGGAGCGGAATCTAGCAGGAGATAGCGCTTGGGGAAGAGCAGGTGCAGGTAACCAAGAGGTCATAGCATCCTCCTGCTACCTCAGTCAGAGGTACTTCCTTAGGGACCAGAGGTAAGGGCAAGGAGAGGAGGTCCAGATGGCTTCCTGCTGTGAGGCAAGGGGAGAGAGTAGCCATGTTCTTTGATTTCTGGGAACTGACTTTTTGTTTGGGGTATTTGTTGTATTTGAGACACTGTGTGTTATTCCGTCCTGGCCGGGCTGGAACTTGCCATGTAGAATGGGTCAGCCTTGAACATGCAGCAGATCCTCCAGCATGCTGAGATTAAAGGCCTGAGCTATCACACATGGGTTTTCCTATGATTTTTTTTTTTAATCCCACACTAAAAATCTTATTTTCAGGTGGGCGTGGTGGCTCATGCCTGTAATTCCCAGCACTCCGTGAGGCAGAGGCAGGCAGATCTCTGTGAGTTTGAGCCCAGACTGGTCTACAGAGTGAGTCCAGGACAGCCAAGGCTACACAGAGAAACCCTGTCTCAAAAAATATATTTTTTTTCTAGCTCTGAATGGTGGTAGGAAAACAGATAAAGTAAGAGTTCCAAGTTTCAAAAAGAATGTTTAAGGGGCTGGTGGGCTACAGAGAAAGTCCACAGTTAGCGTAGGTAACTTAATATTGACTATCTCAAAATCAAAAGTGAAAATGGGATTTGTGGGGCTATGGTTCAGTGGTACAGCATTCACCCAGCATGCAGGAAGCCCTGGGGTTCGCTTTCCAGTGCTGCATAAACACAAACACAAACACGAACACGAAAGGAGCCGATACTGTCCGGCAGGTATGTATTCCCAACACTTCCAAAGCAGAGGCAGGAGGATAGCAAGTTTAAGCTGGGCTACAGAATAAGACCCTGCCCCCAAAGGAGTGGGGCTGGGGCTGGAGAGACAGAGACAGTGGAACGATAGTGCCGCCGGGAACCTTTGCTTGTAATCGTGAACATGGGCTGCGTTACTCACCAGAGTCCCACATTCAGCACAGTTCTGGTATTCTGATTTCATCCTTCTGGCTATGTCAGTTGCTGGCACCCCCTCTGAAGGAAGGTACGCCCGGCAGTATGGACAGGTCCATTTATTGTTCTTTATACTGGTGGCAATACATGATCGGCAGAACCTACTCAAAACAGAGAACACATCAGGAGATATGGCTCAGCACTCGGGTGCACACTACTCCTCTAGAAGACCTGAGTCCCATTCCCAGCATTCAGGTCTTCTGGCCTCCCAGGACACCTGTACTCATATGGGCACATACCCACACATAAACACATACACATAATTTAAAAATAAAATAGGCAGGCATGATAGCCCACGACTTTAATTCTAGCGCTCAGGAAGCAGAAGCAGGCAGATCTCTGAGTTCGTCAACCTGGTCTATATATCAGCTTCCAGTATAGCCAGAGCTATACAATGAGGCCCTGTCTCAAAAAAGAAGGTGGAGGTATCTGGGCTTTGTTAAGGTCCATTCAACTGCTCTCAGGTAGAAAGACAATCTATCTCTGGTCTTTCACGGAGACCCAAATCATTAACAATAGAGTTGGGCCTATCAATCACCTCAGATAGGCTGATTTCCTCAAGCCAAGACAAAAAGATGGGGAGAGTAATTATCCCCTTAATGAGATGACATACTTTTTTAATGCACTTTTTTTTTTGAGGGGGGGTCGTTTGTTTGTTTTTCTTTCAAGACAGGGTTTCTGTGTGTAGCCTTGGCTGTCATGAAATGTGATCTATAGACCAGCCTAGCTTGGAAGAGACCCCAGAGACCTACCTGTTTCTGCCTCCCAAGTGCTGGGATTAAAGGTGTTCACCACCCCTGCCTGGCTTGAGATGATGTATTTTAAATGTATTTTCCTTCCCAAAAACTCACTCTGGAAGTAGTCACTTATGGAGTCACTATTTTTCTGAATTACCCAGAAAAAATGTAACTTTTTCTTCTCTCCAAACTCTGGGCAAGCTTTCACTGAAACTCCAGGCTTTCTCAGTCTCTGCTTCTGCTATGTGGCTGCTTGCTGAACATGTCAGACCCTATCTCAAAAGGCACAATTTCTTACCCCATGTCTACATTCTCTTATGATGAGACTAAAATCCGAAAAGGGAACCTCAGTTTTACCATTAACATCTTTACCTCCTGAAATCTATCAGGGATTACAGGAATACAGCACTAAGCCTGGCTTAAAGTGTATTGTTTTTTGTCTGTTTGTTTTTTGAGAAAGGGTCTTACTGTGTATGTAGTCTTGGTTGGCATGAAACACACTATGCAGATGAGCCTGTCTTCAAACTCACAGACATCTGCCTGGTTCTGTCTACTAAGTGCTGGGGTTAAAAGTATGGGCCACCATGCAAGCCTTGAAAATTTATCCTTTTAAGAGTGTTTATTACAACTGTCTCAAATGTTCAACTCAAAATAACTAACATTCCAAACACAATATCAATGGCTCTAACCTATATTACCTGCTCACATGACTTATGTAGCAGCAGATAACCCTCACTCCTCGGAAGTCGGAAACGAGGCTGCAGAAATACTCAGTTTAAAGAGACCCGAGGCTTTAAGTTGGACATGGTAGCACACAGCTATAATCTTAGCATTTGGGAGGTGGAAGCAGGAAAATCCAGGTCATCCTCAGCTAAGTAGCTAGTTTGAGTCTAGCCTAGCCTATAAAAATAAACAAACATACAAACAGCAAACCAGGGATAGGAAATAGAGGAATGAAATAAAAACAAGGGTATATCCTTTGTCAAATTAGAAGGAAAAAAATTAAATCAGCATGGTAATGTACCACTCTAATCCTAGTACTTGGGAGACTGAGGCAGGAGGATTTTGATCAATCTGTATGACATAAAACTTTTAGGATAGCCTGGGCTACAAAACCCTTTACAAAAATCAAACAGGGGGAAAACAAAAACAAAAACAGTGGTATGAGTACAAAAAAACCTGGAGAAGAGCTGGGAATATTTTCCTAACAGAAACAAAACCAAAAACTACAACAGCTGGAAACCACTTTGCTGAAGTTCAAGAAGGCAGCCAGGAATCCTAGGGTATAATCTGAGCTGTGCAGAGAGAGAGAGTAGACAGGGGACCAGCCTAAATTCAAGAGGAAGATCATAAAAGTTCAAGGCCAGCTAGGTATTGATTGAGAGTACCACGAAAAACTACATTATTTTTAGTTGAATGTTTGGATCATTTGCAACATGCGTCTTTAAGAATGCACTCTCATCCCGTGAAACCGCTCTCAAAACAAAAACCAGGGCGGAGGCTAAGAGTAATAGAAAGGCATTCAGAATCAAGCAGGAAGTTTAACATTTTATAGGTCATTTAAGGCCCCTACAAACGAATGAACCACCTCACATCCTTCTAAATCTATAACAAATTTATTCATGACACTTTGGTGCCTCAAGCTGGGTTTGGGAGTCACAAACTTGTAAACCTGACACTTGGGAAGTATAAGGAGGCTCAGAAGTCCAAGCCTAAACAAGTTCAAGACTAGGTTGAGCCACATGAGATTCTATCTCTAAAAACCAAGACCAGGTTAGGAGTATGTATCACTTGGTGAATGGAGTGCTTGCCCTGTATGGATGCGGCCCAGGGGGCCCGTGGGTGAGGCGCACCAGTAGCCTCAGAAGTCCAGAGGTAGAGAAGGAGTTCAGAGTCATCTTAGTTAGGTTAGTGAGTTTGCTATATGAGACCCGGGCTCAAAAGGCCAAGGCATATAGTGGTGCCTTACACCAGCAAATGCCTGTTGACAGTAGCAAAGGGACAGGCAAAACAAAACCCGTGCCCCTTCTGCAAATGAAAGAGCTCCTGGCTGCATGATCCCAAAGTTGATTCTGGAGACGGATGGATCTGATATGGCTAGCCTTAGGGGAAGAGACTGACCACAAAGGACAGGAGGGGATTTCTCAGTGTAAAGGAACTAACTGTCCCAAATAGTGGTGTTGTTCCAGGCTGTGTGAACAGTTGCTGCAATTGATCAACGCAGCTTACATGCTGTATGAGTCAGAGTGTATCACCTCAATAAAGTTGAGAAGCAAAACAAAAAAACATTGCTGGGATGACAGGGCAGTTACAGTAACACAGTGAGAAAGATCACAGGACCGCTTGGAACACAGGGTCCCTCCTACACAGCACAGGCACAATGGTAGCTGCTCAGAACACGGTCAGAAAGTTGACGTAACAATCGGTTCTGAGAAATTGCCCAATAGAGACTTCTTTGGGAATTCCCACAGTTCCCATGAGTAAATCATACCGTGGCGTCCTGCAGCTCAGTTGATAAGAGTGCTTGCCTGCACTGCGGACAGACAGCAGTGTGCACAAAGGCCTGGGTGCTGTGGTACATGCCTATAATCCCAGCAACTGGAAGGTGAAGGCAGCAGGGGCCGCAGTTCAAGATCAGCCCCAATGATGTAAAAGGTTGACCAGATTGAACTCTCTCCGTGAGACCCTGTCTCAAAAAGAGTGTGATATCTTTCTGCCATGAAGGAAGGGAATGGGAGGGATGGGAACGGTCACTAATAGAAGGAGGTGTTGGGTTGTCTGCCCTGACCCTCCAGGAGGAATCACAAACGGAGGGATCATCGTAAAGAGAATATAGCTAAAGGATAAGAGCTGAGCATGGCTGTAAATGGGATCCCATCTTGAAAACCTCGCTCCATCGCTGACATACTCCTTTAATCCAAGTACAAAGGAGACAGAGACCGGAGGATGTCTGTGAACTCAAGACCAGCCTGGCTTACAGGCCAGCCAAGACTACAGAGTGAGACCCTGTCTCAAACAACAGCAGCAAATCTGGCTTCTTGTTTTCAAAACCTCTGGATGTGGTCAGTGAAATACCCAGTAGCAAAAGTCTACCACTGGTTGTCCTCTGACCTCCCACATGTACACCATGGCAATGCACCCCTCCATACACACTTCCCATAAAATAAATAAAGGTAATTTTCAAATGGAAAAACAAAAGGAAACCTCCTGAATGCATCACCAGGGTTTTGAAATCAGATTTCTCACAAACCCTTTCTCCTGGCTTTCTTGTGAGGCCTGTCTTACTAGCCTCCTTCCACTCCAGTGCCATCTCCCAGAAGTGCTTGGGCTGAAGCCCTCTCCCTGAGGAGTGTGGCCCTTCACTCCAGCCCCCCCCCCCCCCCCCCCCCCCGCTTGTAGCACAGCAGGGGAAAATCAATAAGGAACTCTATAATGACTCAACCATCTCGGAAACCAGCTGGAAACGTAATCACATCACTCCTATTTGTTATTTTACGAACCTCATTCTATTTCCCTAAAATAATTAGCCAAAATCCCCCATAATGAAGAGGCCAGCAGAGAGCTGAAACAGGAAACACAGCTAAGGACACTGGAGAGACTTAGTCCCCAATCTCAGAGCAAAACTGAACTCTCCATGAATTGAAACAGGAAAGAGAAGCCCTGGGGACTCTCTAGGGTGGAGGGGAGGGATCTGGAAGAGGCTGTTGGCAGGTGGCAGGCCTAACCTTTTACCCGAGGTACCCAACACAAAGCTTCACTAGGGATGTGCTGGCTGGACTTAATGGTTCACACCGCCAGTTGGAAGGCTGAGGCAGGAGGATTGCTTTAGGTTGAAGGCTGGTCAGGGCTATAAAGTGTGCTTCAGGTCAGCCTGGGTTAGACAGAGAACGTGTCTAAATAGAATTTAAAAAAAAAAAGATATGAGCTGGCAAAGCAAGAATGAAAATAGAAACAGATTAAGGGAAGCTGTTATTCAAAGATAAAAGGCACAGACTAATATTCCACTATAGGGCAACACACAAGTCTCCCTCCAACAATGGATCATTCTGGTCTGGCCCATGTACAGCTTAATGGTACAGTGTATACAGTGTGTGCCTAGAAAGAGTGAGATCCTGGAGTGTGAGATACTGAGTTCAGTCCCCCGCACAGCAAGAAAAACAATAACCCTATTGTGTCTAATATGGGGCACACATACACACAAGCTACAAAAGGTCCCGTGACTGATGCTATTGAAGGACACCAAATTGTACGAACTATGTTTTGTTTTGGAATCATTTCAACAATATCCGATGCTCAATGGCCAAGCTTTTCTTTCAAGGAGTGGTGACATTGTGCTTTAAGAAGAACAATGGCACTCAAGAATTTCTCAACTGTTGTGGCACAAAAGGCTTCACACACCACATTCTAACACACTCACCAAGGACACTGGGGGGTTCTTCCAGGGCATAGAGCGTTCATGGCTAGTCATCAGCTCTATCATAAAGTCATTACAGAAAAATCACAGACCACTGGAGCCAGGGATGTGGCTCAGTTGGTAGAGTGCTTGCATAGCACATACAAAGCCCTGGGTTCAATCTCCAATGCCATCTCTTGTGCACTCTCTCTCTCCTTTCCTCTGTCTCTTTGTCTATCTGTCTGTCTGTCTGTCTGTCTCCCCTTTCCCCCAACTCCCATCTGAGTCTCATGGCCCTGAACTTGTTTTGTCCTTCCTGATGATAAAGTCTGAAAGTATAGGTGAGGCAGGTGAGGATTTCCAGAAAATTACAGACTTTCTACCATATACTAATGTTGAAAATGACAATGATTTTTATCAAGAAAACAAAACAAAAAAAAAAAACAAAAAAAAAAAACAAAAAAAAACCATTCAAAGTTAAAAAAAAAGCCCAACTGTTCCTCATTCACTTAGCTGTAGCCAAACTAACTTCATAACCATTCTACCTTCCTCGAGAACAAGGCCACACAAAATTAGCCTTTGTTTGTTAATGTTCGTGTTAAGTCTATACATGGAGCTGAACACACACTAGAAATCCCAGCATCCACTCCTAGAAGGGAGAGGAAGCTCATAAAACTCAGGAAGCAAAATAAATTAGAAGAGTCAGTATGATGGATCATCTTCATTGTCGGTCCAACTGGATTTGGAACCTCGCAGGAGAGACGCTTCAGCTGCCTCATACCCTGCCCACCGTGCCTTCCCTGCCCCCAAACTGTGAGTCTAAACAAACCTCCCCCTAAGTTGCTTCTCAGGCATTTTGTCACAGAAACAAGTAACCTATCCAGGGGCTGGAGAGATAACTCAGTGGTTGAGAGCACTTACTGATCTTCTAGAGGACCTAAGTTCTGTTCCCAGCATCTACGTCAGTGCTGCCCAATAGCCTGTAAGCCTAGCCCTAGGGAACCCAAGTCCTTCTTCAGGCCTCTGATGTCACCTACACTTTGGTGCACATACCCATAAACACGCACACATGCCTAAAAAGAGATTTTTAGCCAGGCTGTGGTGGCACATGTTACGCTAGGGACCCTGACTAATACAAGACGCTTTCATGAGTTCACTAAATCTCAGGAATTGTCTTTAACATATTTATCCTTTGTCTACTATGTCCAATTGAAAGCTAATTATTTGGCTGTGTCTATTTGAACGTGTGATACTAAGAAATTAGTCCAAGGCCTTGTGACACTAGGTCAGAACTCTGCCCCTGCATTATGCCTGTAGTAGTTTGAAGATGTCCCCCATTGTTCCCCGGCATTTGAATATTTGATTCCCAGCTGCTTTCGGAGTTTCAGAAGGCTTGGGGGGGGGGGTATAGCCTTGTTGGAAGAAGTTTATCACCTGAGGCCAACCTTGAGCATTTAATGACTGGCCATTTTGATTTCTCTTTCTCTCTCTCTCTCTCTCTCTCTCTCTCTCCTTCTTGCTTGTGTACCAAGATGTAAGCTCTCAGCTTCCAGCTGCCATGCCTTCTCTCTGCAGTCATGGAATCATATGCCCAGAGAAATTATTTTTTTATAAGTGGCCTCTGTCATGGTGTTTTATCATAGCAACAGCAAAGTAGCTAATGTTTATCCCCAACCTACCTTTGATGGACGTGACTTTAACACTCAGAGAACAGCTTGTTTTCTTGGCACTGGACACTGAACCCTGCACACGTTAGGCAAGTGCTTTACCAATTAACGGCATCGCCAAACCTTTGACTGTTTAACTGTAAATTAGGTTCCTTTTTAGTTCAGTTCAGTTTCTCTTCAATAACTCCCTCTTCCCTAAGTTCCCTGACGATATTAAAGCAAACGTAAGAAGTCTTTTTTTCTTCTAATCCACTTTTACAATTTTTTTGTGATATGAATAATCAATTTAAAATATAATATATTCCTTTAATCCCAGCACTTGGGAGGCAGGTGGATCTTGAGTTTAGGAACGATCTTGTCTACTGGCCAGCATGGGATACAGACTGAGACCCTGTTCCAGAAAGAGAAAGAGAGACTGATTCTTACAATTGTAGAAAAGTTGTCCAAAGCATGCAACACTAAGTCGTCAAGATGACTCTGAGGATAAAGGCATTTGCTAGTTTGAATCTCCAGAACCACAATGTAGAAGGGATGGAGGCATAAAGATCAGTAGTTCAAGGTCATCCTTGCTTATAAAACTGAGGCCCTGTCTCAAATAAACCAGGGACCAGCAAGACTGAAGATGTAGAGGCACCTACCACCACACCTGATTGCTAGAGGGTGGTCTCCAAGACATACAAGGGAGAAGAGCCAACTTCTAGAACCTGTCTTCTTCCTCCACTCTCATAGCCTGCGAAGCATGCATCATCTCACTCAAATAAGTGAGTTAATTGAAAATCCAGATGTTCCATTAAAAAACAAACAAACAAACAGACAGATGCCAGGACAGTGGTGGTGCATGCCTTTAATCCCAGAGCTTTGGAGGCAGAGGTAGGGCAACTTGCTCTACAAAGCCAGACCCTTTCTCAAAAAAAGAAAAGAAAAAGAAAAATGAAAAAAAAAATTAATGACTAAAAGTGGACGGTCATCCTTGACTACATAGTGAGTTCAAGGCCATCTGGGACACCATGAGACTCTGCCAGAATAGAGACAATGATTACAGCTCTGTGCGACTGGCATTGGCCAGTCCCGACTTGGCTTATGCCAAGCCAGCGCTCTACCACTGTCCTCCACAGTTCAGCCTTCCTTACAGGCTTCTCTACATCTCAAAGGCTCCTAACAAAGCTCAGTTCTGAGAGAGTCAACCACTTGGTCATAAGATGACTGGCGGCTATGCTGAATCCCACACCCAGCTTGAGATCACGCTCAGTTGCCACTGTGCCAAGCTGTGTTTGCAAGGAGCCTGTCTATACATTCATCCAGAGAATTGCTGCTGTTTTCTTGTCGTTTTGACTTGTAAAAGATTTATCAGCTAAAACCAACAAAAAGCAACCCAGTTGGAAATCTAACCTCACTACGGGATAATGAAAACAGAGGGCTTCACTTGCAGTTTTCTCATTTCCCAACTTAGGTTGGGCAGAAAAGAGTAACTCGTTTAGACTGTACAATTGGTGTTAACAACAGTCTCCAGTGCAAACAGGACTCTGGTTAACATTTATAAAGTGGAAGGGGCCCAAGTTGGCCAAAAGGAAGAACATGGAAATTCTGCCCACAGCCAGAACAATGGACATAGATTTGTCAAAACAAAGAACAGTTCAGGGAGGGAAGGCAATTTGTCCAGCCCTTGTTATGGTATTTTATGACTATTTTTCCAGTGACTAGTTTCCTATTCACTTTAACAAAGAAAAAAAAAGATTAAACAAAAATAAATGTAACATTTTTGCAAGTTTATATTATCCTTTGGTAGAAACAAATAAATTACAGTGTTCAAAATCCAACCCCTGAAAACAATCTGGAATCCTGTGATGGCAGTAGCAAAGCTGCCCTTCAGAGCTGTGGAAGGATTTTCAAGACTTATTGTCCATCTTTGGTGAAGCTTTAATGTTAAGAAAGGTTAAACTAAAATCCTGGGGATGTAGTTCAGTGGCCAAGCACTGGCTTAGTGATTTACAAGTCCATGAGTTCCACACACACACACACACACACACACACACACACACACACTCACAAAGTAAAAAAATAGCGGGTTGGTTGAGACTTTTCTTACTATGCAAGGATCCCCAACCTTCTATAAACTGGACGCACAGGGCACACAGGTCAGTAACCCCAGGCCTGGGGAAGTGGAAACAGGAGGTCAAGGCCAAGGTCTGGGGAATGTGGTAGCACCTTTAATCCCAGAACCCAGGAGGCAGAGGCAGTCAGATTTGTGAGTTAGAGGTCAGCCTGATCTACATGGTGATATCAAGGCCAGCCCAGGCTACATAGTGAGGCTCTCTCAAAACAAAAATTCAAGGTCATCCTTGGCTACACAGTGAGCTTGAGGCTAGACTACTTTACAGGAGACCCGAAGTCACCTCAAAGCCTCCCCTGAAGAAAACATTTTTTAAAAAAAATGTAGTTCTCTTTAGGCTATTGTCCTGACCTAACCGACCTATTTCCTGACATTGCACAACAGAACCTTGGCTCTCACCCTGTCAACCTGTCCTTTGGATGGCACGTCAAAGAGTTATGTTGAGAAAGCTAAGAACAACATCAATAACTGGAAAAGACGTTACAAACGTAAGCCTTGAGTTTAAAGGTCAAAGCTGAAAACAAAACAAAACAAAAACAGGTCCTGAGAATATCACAGAGTGGGGACCAGAGCGCTCTTGATTTAAACACTGTGCGTGCGGCACGTGCTCACTGCCTCCCTGTGGGCACCAGGGCTTCCTTGGCAGCTAACACAGTCAAGCGCGAGCATTTTTCACATACAGGGGTTTGCTTTGTTTTGTTAAGCCAAAAGTCGGCACCAGCAAATGTGTTTTTCTTCTGGTGTCAGAGATGACGGTGGAGTGAGCTTTGCTTCTGACCTAAGCGTGCAAGCCCATACTCACACCCATGTAACCACGGGGGGCGGGGGGACGACGACGACGACTGCCTGAATAAACAGCAAACGCAGATCCACACATGGAAGGCCGCTCTGCTTATCCAAACACCCCCTAAGAATGTGCTTCATTTTTAAAGCCTCCTTAGGAAACGGCTGCCGCTTTGCAACAGCCGTGAGTTTGCAGTGAAAACTGCCTCTGCTTTCGGTTTGGGGAGTGGCAGTGGCTACAGTAGGTAGCACACAGCCTCGGTCACCTCTCCTCTGAGTTTTTAAACGGGTGAATTCCGTGGCGTGGAGCAAACACCAGAGCTCCAAGCCCCACCCTATCCGTTGGTCAAAACTAGCGACCTCAGAAAGCCTTTGGCACGCTCCAGCTGAGAAGGGGACGCGGGGTAGGAACTGGAAGAGTTTGCACAGGTCTTCTCTACAGCCCAAGACATCAGCCTCCGGAGGTTCCGGAACATGTGCACCGCTTCGGCAAAAACAAAACCTACCCAGGTTCTCAGGAGAGGGGGGACCCGATCGGTCAAAAATCAGCCAGACCTGTGCAAGGCGGGAGGCCCCTGTCCCATCACCCCGGCTCTCGCAATCCTGTGC
The DNA here is from genome assembly GCF_907164565.1 of Psammomys obesus. Classification (NCBI taxonomy): domain Eukaryota; kingdom Metazoa; phylum Chordata; class Mammalia; order Rodentia; family Muridae; genus Psammomys; species Psammomys obesus. Next base: position 14,842,828 of record NW_026596069.1, read on the forward strand.
AAGCGCTCCCCAACATACATACACACGTACATAGGGTGTCTTCCCGGACCAGAGCAGGTGCAAGAAGCCCTTGCATCAGTTTCCCAACACTCGCTGCTTCTGCTCCCACGGGCCTCATGCCCTCCCCTTCCCCAGCATCCCCCCGCCGCTGGGTGGGCGCGCCACCCGAGCTCCCCGGACACTCACACATGGCCACAGCGGGTCCGGACCGGCTGGTGTAGCACCTCCAGGCACACGGAGCAGTCGAAAGAGGTGATGGGCAGCTTCGGGTCCGCGCTGCGCTCCAGGGTGGTGGTCCCCGGGGCAGAGGAGGCGGGCGCGGACTTGGAGCTGTCGCTGCTCAGCAGGGAACCCATCGCTGCGCTTCCAGCAGGCTGCCAGGAGCTCCGTGCCGCCTGCGGGTGGTTCTGTTGTCCCTCCCCGGAGGAAGGAAGTCCAGGCCCAGCCGGGATCGCCGCCTCCTGGCTCGGCCAGCCGCGGCGCGCTGGGCCTCTCGGTGGAGCACAGGCGGACCGAGCGACCAGGCGCTGCAGAGGCTCGAGGTCCCCAGAGGGCGAAACCCGAACCCTCCACCCGCGCTCAGAGTTCCGCAAAGTCCAGTTGGAGAACAACCGCTGGAGACAGGCTAACTCTCTCTGGCCTCCAAGCTGGAATCTTAATAAGCCTCAGAGCCGACCTATGACCATTTCGGTGATTGACTCAATACTTCAATAAGGGAGTGATTAGCCTTGGGCAGCGGAAAGTTTCCTGATCCTGACGTGCAGCTGAATCTAGAGCCCCACTTGGTGGCGTACAAATACAATGCCAGCAGTCAGACAGGAGGATTGCTGCGAGTTCGCGGTCAGTTGGGCTGCATTTGAGCAAGACTGTTATCAAAAATAGATAAAGCAAGCCAGGCATCGTGGCTTATGTTTTCAGCACTTAGAAGGTTCAGGGCAGCCTGGACCACATAGTGAGTCCCAGGACGTTCAGGGGGATACGGAATGAGACCATCTCGAGAAAACAACACAGTTTTAGATGTAGTTCAGTGGTGGGGTGTTTGCCTAGCCAGTATGAGACCTGGGTTTGTTCCCCAGTACTGGAGTAAATGAAAAAGTAAAGAATAAAATAAAACTTGTCCCCGCGTGTGATGGGGCACATCTGTAATCACCGTGCTTGGGAGCTTGAGACAGGACAGAAAAAAATACTTAGGGAGAGTTATAGATGTAAATGCAGCTGTTTGGACAAATACGCTATAGACTGTGAACTATATATATTACTACAAAATATGTAATGCATAAAAATCCCCGGAACACCTGGGCAGTGGTAGTGCACACCTTCAATCCAGCATGTGGGAGGCAGAGGCAGATGTATCTCTGGGTTCAAGGCCAGGCTGGTCTACAGAGTGAGGTCAGCCAGGACTACAAAAAGAAACCCTGTCTTGAAAAAACAACAACAGAAAACAAACAAACAAACAAATCCCCTGAACTTCACCTAGTTTCTCCCAGTCCTTAGCTTTTTGCATTTTGACACTTTTAATTTTTTTTTTGTCTTTTTATGACAGGATCTCACTCTATAGCTTTGGCTGTCCTGAAACAGACTGGCCTCAGACTCAGAGATCTGCCTGCCTCTGCCGAACTTAAAAGCATGGACTACCGCGCCCAGTTGACACTTTTAAATTTTAATTTAATTTTCTATTGTTTAATTTTATGATGCTGAGCCTTGTTTGTTAGGCAAACACTACCAACTAAGCTGTAACTCAGCACCTTTTGGCTTAGGGTTTTTATTATTATTATTATTATTCTTGTTTTTGAAAATGGTTTTCACAATGTAGCTCTGCCTATCTTGGAGCTCAATATGTAGACCAGACTGGCCTTGAATTCCCAGAGATCTGCCTGTCTTCCTCCTGAATGATGGGATCAGAGGCAATCACCACTATACCCAGCCAAGCCATAAACTAATGGATAGATTTACAATATCAAGTATGTATTCTCTCCTTTTGACCAGGCTTAAAATCCAATCAGAAATCAGTTGATCGTCCCAAACAGTCATGCCACTATTACATAATTTATAGCCAATTTTTGCTGGTAGAATTTCTGTCAGAAGTAAAAGAATGCAATAAATAGTGAAGCTTGCCTGTCAGGTGCTGTCAAACACATGTCGTCTTAGACTTATTCATTCTGCCAGCGTTTAATGAGGGAGCCTACTTGGTGTCAAATACACCAGTAGACATTAGGGGTGGGATAAGGAATGTTCTAGTTAGCATTTATTGTCAACTTGACCCAGCCTAGAATCAACTGCGAAAGGCCTTTATCAGGTGGAGTATGAGAAACTGTCGTGATTGTTCATTGACGTGGGAGAGCATAGCCCACTGCTGCCAGCACCTTTCTCTGGGCAGGTGGTCATGAGCCTGTGAGTGGGCTAGAAAACTTCGGTCCTCCATGGTTTCAGGTTCTTTCTGAACTCTGGCTGGCTGGTTCAACTCAGCTGTTTGGCTCAAACTCCTGTTCAAGATGACTTCTCTTGACCTTGGACTGAATTGCTCTGCCCGGCCTCAAACTAACTCTAGCAATCTGTTGTAATCATCTGGCTTCTTTTCATTCTCTGGCTTGTTCTGTCTTTACCTGTGTCTAGCTTGTTCTCTCTTCAGCCTCTTTCTGTAAAGCAGTCCCAGCAAAAACTGCCTCTGAATTCCATGAACTGAACTGCCAGGAACTCAACTCCACTGCACTGCCTCTCAACTCACTGACTCAACCAAACTACCTGAACAGAACTGACTAGAACTCAGAGATCTGCATGCCTTTGTCTCCTGAGTGTTGGGATTAAAGGCATATACCATCATGCCTGAGCCTAAACTTTTCTTTACCTGAAACTTGCTCTGAGTTCAGGCTGGACTTGAACTCGGATCTGCTTGCCTCTGTGTCCTGGGATTAAAAGCCTGCCTGTATTCCCGCCAGATCACACAGACCTAGGTTTTTGGATGTGATCTCTTGCCAGAACAGCCATGTTCTGAATTAAAATTCCTCTACAGAGTGTGGCCTGAAAGTTAGGCCAAATACATTTCCCCTCCCCTAAGTTGCTTTTGGCTAGAATGCTTTATCACAGCAACAAGGGTACCAGAACAAAGAATTCTGCCTAGGGAGTGGACAGCTACTGGGTTTGGCTGACCATCTTCACTGTCAGTGTCTTCCTCTTTGGGTTGATTCTTCATCTCTGAATTTAAGAGATTGTTTTGACTGATTACTGTGGACCATGACATTAAAGACAATGCAGTGTATTTCTATGTGTTTCCATGACATACAATGACTTCTTCAGAGGGCTGCCACTCATTGTCTACTTTTTGATCTCATGGCCCTCCCTTTTCAAGGAATCACAGCTGATGCACTTCCTTTTTATCTCCTGCCTTTATAGCTTGCAGCATCTTGCCAGCACTTCCTTTATTCTTGCATAATCTATTCAGTTAGTTCTGTGGTCTACACCCACTCTGCACTTCTTTTCCTGTTCTCAAGGCTTTCATGCCTGATAAGCTGTTGAAGAAAATAATACAAGATATAGTCAGTGATCAGAATCTATGGAAGAATGAGAATGCTAAGTTAGCCCGGAGGGTGTAATGAAGGAGAGAGTAAGAGAGAAGAGTCTAGAGTTTGGCGTGTAGCTCAGTTGGTTGAGTGCTTTCCCAGGGTGCATGAAATTCTGGGTTTCATGTCCAGCATAGCAGAGTCTGTCTGTAGCAGTACACACCTGTAATCCCAGCCCTGGGGAGGTGGAGGCAGGAAGCTTACAAGTTTAAGGTCTCTCTAGGTAGCAAGCTTGAGGCCAGTCTGAGTTACACAAGATCCTAATTTTTAAAATTTAAAAATAAGAGTCCCTGTGCTCTGCCCAAAGTTTGGTTCTGAGTCTCAGCATCTGCTTTGATTCCCTGCAGGAATCTTTCAGAAGCCCTCTGTGGTAGGCTTCCTGTCCTGTTTCCTGTTTTCTCCCTCTCCTTCTGCCCTTCTGAGTGAGGATTAAGCATCCTAACTAGGGTCCTCCTTGTTGTTTAGCTCCTTTAAGTCTGTGGGTTGTAGTAAGGTTATCCTGTATCATTATGGCTAATATCCAATTGTAAGTGAGTACGTATCATGTGTGTCTTTCTGCTTCTGGGATACCTCACTCAGGATGATCTGTTCTAGTTCCATCCATTTGCTTGCAAATTTCATGATTTCTTTGTTTTTAATAGCTGAATAGTATTCCATTGTGTAAATGTACCACAATTTCTGTATCCATTCTTCAGCTGAAGGATGTCTAGGTTGTTTCGAGATTCTGGCTATTATGAATAAAGCTGCTATGAACATAGTTGAGCAGATGCCCTTGTTGAAGGACCCGGAGGGGACAGGAGCTCCAGAAGGAGATCAACAAAGTCAACAAATCTGGGTCCAGGGAGGCCTGCAGAGACTGATGCACTAACCAAGGACCATGCATGGGGAGGATCTAGACCCCCTGCTCAGATGTAGCCCATAGGCAGCTCAGTCTTGTGGGTCCCCTAGTAAGGAAAGGAGGGGCTGTCTCTGACATGGACTCTGTTGCCAGCTCTTTGATCACTTCCCCCTGGCAGGGTGCCCTTGCCAGGCCAGAGAGGAAGAGGAGGTAGCCAGTCCAGATGAGACTTGATAGGCTGAGGTCAGTTGGTAGGGGAAGAGGGTTTCCCATTTCCAAGGACTAGAGGAGGGGAATGGGGGGAAGAAGAAGGGAGGGTAGAATAGGGAGGACGTAAGGGAGGGTGCTACAATTGGAAGGTAAAGAGAATACAGTATAATAAAAAATATGTTTAAATAAAAATAAACAAAATTTTAAATACCAGCAGGGTGATGAAGGCCTTCAATCCCAGCACTCCAGAAGCAGAGGCAGACGGATCTCTGTGAGTTTGAGGCCAGCTACCTAAGTCTACATATCGAGTTCTTGAACATCTAGGACTACATAATGTCTCAAAAAATGAAAATAGAAAGAAAAAAAGAAAAGAAGGGAAGAAATAGCTAGGCACCATGGTGGAGCACACCTTAAATCTCAGCATTCACGGGCAGAGGCAGGAGATTCTCTGGGGGTGGAGGCCTGTCTCCATGGGGAGTTCCAGGACAACCAGTCTACGAAATGAGACTGCTTAAAGAAGAGGAGGGACATTCTAAATTCAAAGCATTCCAGATAGGTGAGGATGATGGGGATCTGGTGAGCACAGACAAGGGAGCAGGAAGCCCCAAACTATGGCTCAGAGAGCTGCACTCCCGGGCTGGAATTTTCAGCACAGAGTGAGAGGAGGCTGGAGATCAGGAGGTGTAAATACAAAAGCAATCTTGGTTAGGTACTTTCAGTTGGGTTCTGTGGCTTTATAGAAACCATTAAGAGCTCTGGTCGGTCACTGACATGGCCATACAGGCAGTTTTGTCAAGTCACTCTGTCATCAAACCATATTGCGTCAGACTCACCTGAGAAGCCTGTTGAGGTGGCTTGATGCCAATATACCAGACTTCCATGTCTGTGGTGAACTACGAAAGCTGCAACGCAGCTGGGTGCAGTGGTGCCCTCAGGAAGCTAACACAGGAGGATTGCAGAGAGCGTGAGGAGGCCAGCTTGGGGTATACAGAAAGGCCCTTTGCTCAGAAAGGCAAAGCAAGCCATCCCAAGTCAAAAGAGAAGCAAAACAAGACACCCAACCGGACCAAAACCTTACATTTTAAACAGCCCCCAGCTGGCTGGTCCACAGGGCCATCCCTTGAGAAGCAGTGGCTTCCACCGCAGCAGGCTCTGTAGGTTACTTTGGCCACAGCAGACCTGTCAGGTGCCTAAGCAGTACCTGCTTTCGTTCTGACCAATCTGAGCCTCCTCACCACTGGGCGACATCATGCTGGTTAAATACTCTGGCCCTGACACATGGGTATCTCAATACTTACAGTTGATCACTTGCTAAATTTCCAGCTTTAACCCTACAGGGCAACATAATGACTTACAATATTCTACAGAAACACCTGAGATGTGAACTTGAAGAGTTGAGCACACCTTCACAAACCTAAAATGAAAAATCACTTTCTTCTTTAGGAGGCAGTATTTGGGCGAGGAAACCAGGGTCTTACAGATAGTTGCTAGGCATACACTCTGTCACTAAGCTGTCTCCAGGGATGATGATGATTATTATTATTATTAATTTATTTTTACTTACTTTTAAGGGTTTTTTTTTTTTCAGACATTTATTTGTGGTGGGAGAGGTGCTCATGTGCCCTGGCACACACATGCAGGTCAGAGGACAAGCTGTGAGAATTACTTCTCTCTTTCCATCATGTGGGGCTTGAAGCTCCTGTAGGTCCTTTACTATCTTGCTGGCCCCATCACCCTCTTCTCAATGTTAGAAGGACATTATCCCAAATGTCATTCTACCAAAGGATGTATGTGCTCATCCAGATAAATCAACCAAGGACTTAGCTTTTCTGCCTTGATTTATTTTTTCCTTTTTGAGATAGGGTTTCTCTGTGTAACAGAGTCCTGGCTGTCCTGGACCAGGCTGGCTAGGAACTCAGAGATCTGCCTGCCTCTGGCCCCCAAGTGCTGGGATTAATGTGCCACCACTCCTGACTCTGCCTTGATCTCTAATCACTGGTTTTTTAGACTTGAAAATTGCCTTCCATTGTCTGCCAGCCAATGCTTTTTTATTCTTCATTTTTATTGATTCTTTGAATTTCTCATCATGCACCCCAACTCCAGTCATCTCCCTATCCCGTCATACCCACCCTCTGTCCTTGAAACCTTCCCCCCCAAAGAAAAACAAACAAAACAAAACAAAAGAAAAGAAAACAAATCTCATGGAAGCCATAGAGTGTCACCCTTTGGTCCACATATCTTTTTTGCAAATGTGCTTTGCAGTGAGTCATTGGCCTGGTTCAAGGCCTCTGGCATCTGTCACACTAGCAACACTGTCTTCAGTGTGACTCCTCTTGGATATATTGTTATTACCCTTTGTCATGGAGATCCTGCAGCTTTGGATCAGCAGGACCAGACCTGTCATGGGCTTCAGTAGTTCATAGCTGTTGTGGGCCAATCCAAAACCCTTGATCTGGGCCTGGGAGGGATCTGAGCTGCTCAGCCCACCAGCTCTTTTGCACCCACTTTTGGGATCCATAAGCAGACATCCCTATGACCAGCTTCAAGGGGCCTGACAAACAGGATATCAGACATCTGTAAGGCCACCTACAGATCACCCACAGATCACCTGAAACCACCGGCACATTCTCTGGGTCACCTTATAAGAGAACTTGCACCATGTCCTCTAGCAATCTCTCTCTTCCACCCTGCCTGGAGACGGTCTCTGTGACCCCTTTCCCTTAATAAACCTCCCACGTGGAATCACGTGGTTATGATTTGTGAACCTGCCGTGTAACTTAATGCACAATCCTAACACCCACATCACTAGGGCCAGCTCTCCAGCACTGCCCCAGATAGCTCATCCAGTGCCACAGTAGGCAAGGGGCAGAGTCAGTTCTCATGCTCTCAGGGTATCTCACCCTCACCACCAGGGCCAGCTGCACAGGTGGTGCTGCAGCCTTGGAGAGGCAGAGCCAGTTCTCCCTCTCTCATGACCGCAGGTCACAGGTGTCAAGATGGAGAAGGTCATCTCTCCCTGGTCCACACCACCACATGGCAGACGAGAGGCAGGGGCAGCTCTCCTGCTCTCACAACCTCAGGTCTGGCTTACAGCATGCCCACAACATGGGCCAACTCTACTGTGCTGCTCAGGTGAGATGTGTAATGCCCAGATCTTATGGTCCCCAAAGACCACCAGGAGCCGCACCACATATGTAAGAGCAAAGAGCTTTATTAGGGCTTAAGCTCGGCCTCTCCACCATCATCAATGCAGTGGATCAGAGAAGAGCCCTGAGCAGCTGCACAGTAGGGTTTTTATTGAGGTTTGAGGAAGGACTGGGAATTTCCAGCTTAACAGTTACAGGATTGGCTGACGTTCAGCAAGGGCAAGCTTGTTATAAAGTGATTGGCTAACTAACAGAACTAACATTCAGTGAGCTATCTACAGACCTCAAGAATGTTAGGTATCTTCTGTGCCGTGAAATGTTCTACTACAAGGTGGGCTGCCTAGCATGGATGCCCCTCTCTGAGATAAGATACATTCACATTCTTGTGGTTATCCTCAGGTTGTTCCTTGGGTAGGGAATCTTATGACCTTGTTTCTGGAATTGGTGACCTATGGGCTAGATCCTGGTGACCTTGGGGTGGGGTCACTACTTCCTAGGGACTTTTAGGTGACCTTGTTTAGGCTTAGTACCTGGTGACCTTTGGGGGCCAGTGTCAGGCCTTGTTCTCTCATTAGCAGCTTCATAAAACCTGAAAACAACACTAAAAATTAGCTCATGATTCATTATATACATGTATAGAGATTTTTATGATTTTCCAAGCTACCTCAACAACAATATAAGCACTTTCTTACTTCATGTTTGTCTACTTAAACACACTTGTCCTCATCACCAAAAAATGTCAGTGCATCAGGCTTTCATTTCAAAAAAAATGTTAAACCGGGCCTGGTGGCTCACACCTGTAATCCCATCACTCAGGGAAACAGAGGCAGGTGGACCTCTGTGGGTTTGAGTCCAGCCTGGTCTACAAAGCAAGCCCAGGACAGCCAAGGCTATACAGAAAAAAAACACAACAAACAAACAAAACAAAAAGTAAAAGTTGGGTCGGTAAGGTGGCTCAGCAGGTAAAGGGGATTACTGCCAAAATCTAACCTACCCGGTAGAAGGAGAGGACCAACTCTAGAAAGTTGTCCTCTGTCCTCCACCAAGTGTGTGTGTGTAAGCTGTGATTGTATCTTGTGCTAGCATTATATGTAACATAGGTAAGTCACCTCTTTCACCTGGGTAAGTGAAGCTATGTTTTCACTGGCACAGAATACAAGTGTATATAAATCTGTCTCATGTTAGAAGGCTTCTTTCAGCCAGTTGGTAAGATTGGGGTCCCTTTGGCCATTGACTACTCTTATGCCTTATTATTCTGTACTAAACTCTGTAAAGAAATGGCAGGCAAGCCAAACAGGGAAGCCGGATCACACACTCCTGTAGTCCTCTGGGAGGCAGAGGCAGGAGGATCTCTGTGAGTTTGAGGCCAGCCTGGTCTACAAAGTGAGTCCAAGACAGCTAAGACTACACAGAGGAACCCTGTCTTGAAAACTACCCAAAAAGATGGCAGGCAACAATAAAAATACAAAACAGTGCTGAGTGTAGTGACAGATGGCTATAATCCCAGCAAAGTAAGAGGATCATGAGTTTGGGGTTAGCCTGGGCTCCATAGTGAATTAAAGGCTAGCTTGAGCTATATGTGAAGCTCAGTTATCAAAATTGAAGCTTTGTCTCAATTATCAACAGCAAACCAAATACATTAATACTAGTTTCACTAACGACATAGACCATGTGCAATATTATAATTCAATGTAAATATGCATAAGTATGCTTTATAACAGTTAAAACCATGCATGGTGTTTAATCTCTGCTGTCAAAATGACTGGAATTAGACTAATCATAAAACCCACCTCTGAGTGAAGAAGGCTCCCAGAAAGGATTAGAAGAAGGAGAAAGATATATCCTGAGCATGAGCTTCAGCATGGGCTTGGGTCTTGGACTGAATATGAAAGGGAAAGTGAGATGAGTGCCTCTATGAGCACTGTGGGCATAATGAAATGAGCTGCCTCACATCCTGCCACCATGCTTTCCCTACAGTGACAGGCTGTATTCCCAAAACTGTAGGCCAAATAAATCAACCCCTTCCTTAAGTCAAGTTTATCACATAGACATACAAGCACATTTAACACACACACACACACACACACACACACACACACACTTAATGTCTACATCTATCTCTTGTTTCTTCTTTTCAAATAGTCAGGTTCAGAGAGTTTAGAGAGTTGGCCCAAAGCCTACCAACCCCTACTCAATAGGATGGCGTGTGCAGTAATGGAATTGAGGTTCCTTTCAGCTAAATAGCACTCTGCCACCTACTGATATGCCTAGACTAGATCAGAGATCACAGCAGAGGCAGAGTCTGTGCTTCTGCCTCTCATAATGTCATGAAATATGGACAGGGCTGAGTGTGCTTCTTCTATTTGTGTTCTGTGTTTTCCTTAGCATATTAAAGTTTAAAGTCTGCATGCATAAATCCCGGAAATAATACAATGCACAGTGAGAACAGGAAAACTTTCCGTTTTTCAGGCACAGCCTTAAGATGTCACAGCAGAGCCTTAGGATATGGATCATTCACAGAGTGTTGAAGTCAATCCCCAGGGCCACCAAAAGTCAGCATAATGACAGCATCTTCAGAATAAAGCATTTACGAACCTTATTCTATTGCACACATGGAAAACTGAAGCGTATACATAGATGCGGGACACTGTTTATTTATAGTATGTGCCCTCATAATGAGAAACAGAGCAGTTGAGAAATAAAAACATGGAGGCTCTGGCAGCAATTAAATGTCAACGACCCAAAGCTGGCAAGAACAAATGCTATATGGATTTTATAAAACCCAGGGAGTAGTAGAGCTAAGACCAGTTTTTAAAAATATGGCTTCTTCTTAGCTCTCTTCTTGAGACGATGACCCATTCAATAGCAAGGAGAGGCTGGCAGAGTAGCTGAGAACTAATTTCATACACCAAGGATGGCCTTGAACTCCTCATCCTCCCGCTTCTGTCTGAATGCTGGGATTGTTGCTATGTGCCATGGCATCCATCTTGTGCATCCATCTTGTCTCTTGTTTGTTTGTTTGTTTGTTTGTTTTTGAAAGACAGGGTATAAATATATAAATCCACATAATTTAGTTTTATTTTATGTGCATTAGTGTTTTACCTGCATGTACGCCTGTGTGGGGGTGTCAGATCTTGGAGTTACCGAGAGCTGCGAGCTGCCACGTGGGTGCCGCAAATTGAATGTAAGTCCTCTGGGAGAGCAATCAGTACTCTTAACTGTGAATCCATCTCTCTAGTCCACCTTTGTCATTTTTTAAAATCACCTCAAATTTCAAATTGCTTGAACCATATAAAATCCAGTTTGTATTGTGTTCAGGTGTGGAAGGAAACAAGAAAAAGAAGATATTCTAAAAATTTTTTTATTAGTAGTGTTATTCTTGCAGCCTGACTGCAGTTTTCCCTTTCTCTTTTCCCAGTCCCTCTCAAGAAGATATTAAAAAAGAAAAAAAGAAAAGAAAAAAAAAAAAAAGAAAAGAAAGTCAGAATAGCATTTGGGTTTGGCTCCTTTCTGTCTGGTTAGCTTTCTTTAATTTTGATCCACATAAACAGAAAACAGGACAGCGTGGAGGCAGTGGGTGGGTGTGGTCCAGGTAGTGGTTATGGACCATGGGCTCCTGGGCACCATCTCCAGACACTATGCTGAGCTCCCACCTGAATTTGCCAGCCTTAGCATCTTGGTAGCTGAGGAGGGTCATCCTTGCCCTGTTACAATCCTCAGCAGATGCTGAAGGAGGAGACTTCATAGATCAGTGGGCACCAGAACTAATTTGAGGGCATTAAAAGAAAAGCATTAAGCCAAGCATGGCAGCACTCAGGAGGTAGGGGCAGAAAGATCAGAAGCTGAAGGTCATCTTTGGCTACATAGTGAGCTCCAAATCAGACTTGGCTATATGAAATTCACCCCCCCCCCCAGAAAGAGGGATTTCACTTTCCCCCTTCCATGTAAAATACCAAGATAACATATCATCACTGGCAGTAAAAATTTATTCCAACAACAGTGTGAGTATATAAAAGGTCACATGAAGAGAACTAACTTACATTTATTCATCAATTCTTCAAGGCACTAGGTAAATAGGTGCAGCAGGATCAACACACGCTATAATTGTTTTTTGTCTGTGTCTAGTGTGAATGTGTTGCATTAGCCTGTTTTCTTCTTCTGTTGACCCTAATGCAAAGCTGGCTGCCCTTCTGTTTCGTGAGCCAGCAGTTATGGAAATGCCAGTGCAGCGGCAGCTGCAGCAGCGAGCACACTTGCGAGCAGACACACGTTGATACCATCTGTCAACGTGGACGCGATTACATTTTTATGTCTGAACCTCATCAAAGACTCTTCTGCTGAAGTGAAGTGGCACTGCACAAAGAATTGGCAAATGTCTGAAGAGGGCATGTGCCAATAAGCCTAAAGCTTCAGACACTGAAGCAGGGGGATAAGAGGTTGGGTCCACACTACCTAGTAAATTTAAGTCATGCACTGAGACCTTTTCTTTCAAAAAAACAAAAATCAACCTGGCAAAGTAGCACTCACAGGACACAAAGAGGGGTGTCTTTATGAGTTTGAGCCTACACAGCAAGTTCTACTACATAGTGAGATTCTGTCTCAAAAGACCAAAAATAAAACCAAAATAACCACCAAGAACAAAGGAAAGCATTTGCCTTCTACTCACAGTATACGCAATTACTGAAACATGACACAATAAAATAAAATCTAAGATATATGTGAAAAATTTATGTGTCAATTAAAAATTAATTTGGGCAGAGGGTTTGAGGCTATGAAGTTTAAACAGGCAAAGTTGTAACACTGAAACATTGTTAAAAAGAAAGAAAAAGAAAAAGGAGGGTCTGGAAACTGTAGCAGATCCCCTGCCTAGTATTCCTGAGACCCTAGTTTCATTCTCAGACACACACACACACACACACACACACACACACACACACACACACACGCACGCGCGCGCAGAAAAGAAGCTAGGTATAACAATGGTACATGACTCTATAGTCTGAGGACTCATGAGTAGAAGAAAGATTAAGAAATCAAGAGACTGGTGATGTAACCCGGATGGTAGAGTGCTTGCCTAGCATGGATGCATTCAGTCTCCACTGAGTCCCAGCACTCTGCAGGCAGAGGCAGGGGTTATCATCCTCAAGGTCATCCTCAACCTTGAGTTCAAGGCCAGCCCGGGTTAAATTAGACAGCAAGGAAAGAGCTTACGTACACTCTTTCTTCATATTTATAGTTGCTGACCGTGGCGGAGTGAACTAACCAGCAAAAGATTGCATGGCACACTGCTTTCCCAGGTGTAGTCCAGAGAATCACCTCGCTACTGACCATGAAGAATATCAAGCCGGGTGGGGTGGCATGTGCTGTTAATACCAGGGTTTGGGAGGCAGAGGCAGGATCTTTGTGAGTTCAAACCCAATCCAGTCTACATTCTTAGTTCTAGACCGGCCAGGGCTACATTGGGAGATGCTGTTTCATAAAAAAGAAAAAGAAAGAAAAGAAAGAAAGAAAACAGAACAAAACAAAACACAACTAAACAACAGCACTTGTTCCCAAGCCTGATGGCCTCAGTTGGATCCCCAGGACTCACAGGACAGAAGAAAAACTGACTTTTGCAAGCTGTCCTCTGGCTTCCAAATGCCTGCAGTGATTCTCCCCGCCCAACCCCCCTTTGTCTCTCTTTCCGTGTATATCTCTGTCTTTCTCTCTGTGTCTCTCTCAAATAAGTAAATACATGTGATTTTAAGGTCCCACAACCAAAACAGACTAGCCAATCTCAAGCTAAGCAATCAAATCCAAAACAAACCAAAAGATACCAGAACCTTACACCTAACCTAGAAAGTATTCTACCCGTGAGTTACCTGCCTTCAAAACTGAACTGCGAGGCTACTAGCACATATGAGATCTGATAAATGGTATCTTTTAAAAACATATTTTATAGACAGGTCCTTACTGAGTTCCTCAGGCTGGGTTCAGACACTTGGTGATCTCCCCACCTTGACCTCCTGACTGCCAGGACTTATAGTCCAGGCATCATCATATATAATGTTTTTTTTTGGGAGGAGGGGGTTGAGACAAGAGTTTCTTTGTATAGCCGTGGCTGTCCTGGACTCACTTTGAACGCCAGGTTGGACTCGAACTCACGGCAATTCACCTGCCTCCCTGAATGCTGGGAGTACAGGCATGGGCCACCATGCCCAGCTATAATGACTTTTATGTAACACAGCAGTGCCCGCTTCCTGCTGATCTCTGTGTTGTCACAATGAATGTAGAAAAAGGAGGTACTTTTCAGTCAGCCATGGCAGAGAGCAGAGAAGATTCAGCATTTCCTTTACTTCAAGGTTCACGGCCCCTCCCTCGAGAGGGACAGCAAGAAATCAATGCCAGAAGTCTCTGGAAGGGATATTGCTTAATGGTTGTGCTGTAATCAGATCTGTGAGCAGATTCCTCTGCAGGCAATCGATACAAATGCCTTGCGGCAAAACAGAGTGCAGATCAGGGAACCACGGACATCCATCAAAGAAAGCAGCTGATGTCTTCAGAGCCCCACCATGACTGCTTCTCCTAGTACCCATGGCTGATAACTCAGTTCAGACAAAATGGAAAAAAAAATGTCCAGCCCTTTCCATATTTAGTCTGTGGTTAAAATGATATTTGGTAGAATGCCTGCCTACTGTGGCTGATGCCCTAGGTTTAATCCTCAGCACTACAGAAATCAAGTACATGGCACGTGCCATAATTCCAGCACTATGAAGATGAAGGTGGGAAAGTCAAAGTCATCTTGAACACACTGAGTGTGAGGCCAAACTGGTCTATGTGAGACATGCCCCCTCAAACAAACAAACAAACAAACAAATGAAAGACCAGGCCTGACCCCATCCCTGAAAAGTCATCAGTCCCAGGAGTTAGGCCATAGATCACCAATTCCAGGAATAAGAAAAACATAAAATTCCCTACCCAAGGAATAGCCTGGAGGTAACCACAAGAATGGGAAGGTATCTTATCTCAGGGCGGGCATCTGTGCTGGGAAGCCCACCTACCTAACATTCTACAGACAGCTCATTTAATGTTAGTTATATTAGTTAGCCAATCATTCTGTAATAAGTTTGCCCTTGCTGAATATCATCCAATCATGTAGCTGCTAAGCTGGGAATTCTGGGTCCTTGCTCAAGCCCCAAATAAAAACCCTGCCATGTAGCTGCTCGGGGCTCTCCACTCTAATCCGATGCTTTGGTTACAATGGATGGAGAGACTGAGCTTAAGTCAGAATAAAGCTCTTTGCTCTTTCATATGTGGTCTTTGGGGACCTTAAGATCTGGACACAACACAAGCAAACAAACTGTATTTTAATTTTATTTTGGTGCTGGTGATTGAACCTAGGGCCTCACACGAGCTATATACTTTTACTTATTTGTTTGAGGCAAGGTCTCACGCTGTACTGAAGACTAACATGAAACTTACTGTGCCACCCAGCTGTGGCAATCCTCCTGCCTCAGCTTCGAGACTCCTTGAATTGCAAGTGTGTGCTACCATGTCATGCTCAGTTTTTCTATTTGTTTTGTTTTGATTGGGTTGGGTGAGGGGAGTGTCTCCTGTTGTGTAGCTTAGCTTCTCAAACTCAGTGTAGCCGAAACAGGCCTTGAATTTCTGAGCCTTAGGCCTCCATGTCTACACCCCTGGATTTCAGGCCACAGCCACCACACCCTCGCTTATGCAGCACTAAGTAGGATTAAATTCAGGGCCTTTTGCTTCCAAACTGAGCCCCAGCCACAGCCCTGTCAATGTCTTATACATTTCAACCATTTGAAGAAAATTCACACCCTGGCAGTGGTGGCGCATACCTTTAATCCCAGCGCTTGGTAAAAGGCAGGTGGATCTCTGTGAGTTTGAGGCCAGCGTAGTCTACAGAGTGAGTTCCAGGACAGCCAGGACTACACAGAGAAACCCCATTTTGAAAAACCAAAAAAAAAAAAAAAAAAGAAATTTCGCAAATAGCAAATATTATCAGCTGCTTTTAAGGTACATTTATTTTTTAGTTACTGTGTGGGGAAGGGACACAGCACACTTGTGGAGGTCAGGGGACAATTTGCATGAGGTGATTCTTTCCACCATGTTGGCCCCTGGGGATTGAATTGGGGCCATCAGATTTAGCAGCAAGTGTCTTTATGCCACCCTTAAACTAATTTTGTGGGTGTTCCATTAATAGTGCTGAGCATAGCATACATAGTTTGTATACTGTCCAGGGAACTGGTCTCGCCTCTAATCATCTGACAGTGATGCCATCCCCATTTGAACTCTCATAACCAGCACAAAGAAAGCAGTGATGATGAGCCTCACAACCCAAATGCAGCCTTGGGTCTGAGTGGCTACAGTTTCTGTTTGCTACCTTTTGCACTCTATTTTCCGTTCTAAAATACAAACTTGTAGGAGAATCATTCCAAAAGGACTCCCGTGACTTTGCTAAATGCCTTTGGCCCCTCAGATCTCCTCTGTCATGGTTAGTATGAATGTTGACCTGCCATCTTTTCCTCCTGTTGTTTCCCCCACCCACTCTGCCCTTTCAGATCACCAAGAGCCACCACTTCTCTAGCAGTGGCCGTGAACTGGAGGTGCCCTGACCTACACTAGCTACTGTTTACTAGCTCAAGGCAGCTGCCTGACCCCATCGATGCTGAGTTTGTTCTACCGAAATTTCAAAATCCAGGTAGAGAGATTTCAAAAGACAGAGGAGGGAGCAAAAGGAGGTTGGGAGGAAAGGAAAATCAACACTTCTCTTGTGTTAGCTGTGACATGCAAAATTCAAAAGCTTTATGTACATAAATATATATATATATATAGTGTGTGTGTATATAATAGTATATATATGTATATATGAATACACACATACACACACACTCTCTCACACACCATATATATATATATATTATATATATATATAATATATATATTATATATATATATATATATAATATATATGTATGCTGTGATGTTGACTAGTTGGCAGAGTGCTTACTTACATATAATGCACTAGGCCCTGGGTTCAGTCCCCAGCACCACATAACCGGGGAACGGTGAGACAATGCTTGCAGTCCCAGCTCTCAGGTAGAGTTCAGAAGTTCAAGGATGAGCTAAAGCATGGCTCAGCAGTTAAGAGCACTAGCTGCTCTTCCAGAGGTCTAGGGTTCCATTCCTGGCACCCACACAGTGGCTCACAACCATCTTTAACTCTAGTTCTAGGGGAACCAACTCTCTTTTCTGGCTTCTGAAGGCATGATATACCCATACACATAAAGTTAAAAAATAATCAGAAGTTAGATTATTTTTTAGCTATGCTGTGAATTGGAAGTTCTGAGCTGGGTGAGAAATGCCAGACTCCTTTGTCAGGGAGGCTTTCTCTTCTCTCCCTGGCAGATCTCAGACCCCATACCCTCTACCTGAGGAATGTCACTGTAAACCTTAGGGAAATTACAGGTCCAACTCCCTTTCTTCTGGTAGAACCTGTTCAGCAAGCACCTGGGGCTCCTCTCCACAGAATTGAGGCATCACAGTACCTTAGTCCTTCAGCCAATGACATTCACCCACTGTGGATGGATTTTTCTCTCCTCTCCCCGAAGTTCTATATGTTCCCCTCACCCCTAGAATAAAGTTGATCTGCCTCTCTGCAGCTGCCCCCATAAAGTCATTTCTGTGATGCTCACTGCTTCCAAGCCCCTGTCTGCTCTCCCCTACCTCTGCTCCCTTTGTCCTCAATGGCCATGATGGGGGCAGGAGGGGAGCACTTTGAGAGCCAAAGAATGGAAAGGGAATCTCTCTGTAACTATTTTTTTAATTTATTTATTTTTATTAATTACAGTTTATTCACTTTGTATACCCCCATAAACCCCTCCTTCCTCCCCTCCCGGTCCCATCCTCCCCCCCTTCTTCACGCATGCCCCTCCCCAAGTCCACTAATAGGGGAGGTCCTCCTCTCCTTCCTTCTGATCTTAGTCTATCAGAGCACATCAGGAATGTCTGCATTGTCATCTTCTGTGGCCTGGTAAGGCTGCTCTCCCCTCAGGGGGAGGTGATCAAAGAACAGGCCAATCAGATTATGTCAGAGGCAGTCCCTCTTCCCACTACTATGTAACCCACTTGGACACTAAGCTGCTACGGACTACATCTGTGCAGGGGTTTTAGGTTATCTCCAGACCTGGTACTTGGTTGGAGTATGAATCTCTGGAAAGACCCCTGTGTTCAAATTTTCTGGTTCTGTTGCTCTCCTTGTGGGGTTCCTGTCCTCTCCAGATCTTACTTTTTCCCACTTCTTACATAAGATTCCATGCACTCTGCCCAACAGTTGGCCATAAGTCTCAGCGTCTGCTTTGATAGTCTGCAGGGTAGAGCCTTTCAGAGGCCCTCTGTGGCAGGTTCCTAGATTGTTTCCTGTTTTCTTCTTCTGATGTCCATCCTCTTTGCCTTTCGGGATGGGGATTGAGCATTTTAGTCAGGGTCCGCTCTCTTGATTAGTTTCTTTAGATGTACAGGTTTATCCTATGTTATATGTCTATATGAGTGAGTATATACCGTGTGTGTCTTTCTGCTTCTGGGATAGCTCACTCAGCATGATCCTTTCCAGGTCCCACCATTTACCTGCAAATTTCATGATTTCCTTATTTTTCATTGCAGAGTAATACTCCATTGTATAGATGTACCACAATTTCTGCATTCATTCTTCAGTTGAGGGGCATCTGGGTTGTTTCCAGCTTCTGGCTATTACAAATAAAGCTGCTACAAACATGGTTGAGCAAATGTCCTTATTGTGTACTTGAGCCTCTTTTGGATATATGCCTAGGAGTGGTATAGCTGGATCTTGAGGAAGTGCTATTCCTAGTTGTCTGAAAAATAGATCCATACTTATCACCCTGCACAAAACTAAAGTCCAAGTGGATCAAAGACCTCAACATAAAACCAGACACATTAAATTGGCTAGAAAAAGAAGTGGGGAATACCCTTGAACTCATTGGCACAGGAGACAACTTCCTGAACAGAACACCAACAGCACAGGCTCTAAGAGCAACAATCAATAAATGGGACCTCATGAAACTGAAAAGCTTCTGTAAAGCAAAGGACACCATCATCAAAACAAAACGACTGCCTACAGATTGGGAAAGAATCTTTACCAATCCTTTATCTGACAGAGGGCTAATATCCAGTATATATAAAAAACTAAAGAAGCTGAAAAGCAGGAAACCAAGTAATCCAATTTAAAAAATGAGGAACAGAGCTAAACAGAGAACTCTCTGTAGAGGAATATCGAATGGCAGAGAAGCACTTAAAGAAATGCTCAACTCATTAGCCACTAGGGAAATGCAAATCAAAACGACCCTGAGATTTTGCCTTACACCCAACAGAATGGCCAAGATCAAAACCTCAAGTGACAACACATGCTGGAGAGGTTGTGGAGAAAGGGGAACCCTCCTCCACTACTGGTTGGAACCACTCTCTGTAACTATTTACTTGACAGTTACTCCACATGTTTATTTCTTCTTCCTCTCTCTCAAAGGTAATGTTGAAGCAGGGTCTCCTGTAACCCAGGCTGGCCTCAAATTTTGCTATACAGCTGAAGATGACCTTAAACTCTAAATCTTCTTGCCCCCATTTACCCATGTTGGGATCACATGTGGATGCCATCATGATTAGTTTCTTTCTCTTTCTACTTTTCCCTATGTTCTGTTCTCCATTCTTCTTCTTCCTTCCTTCTTTCTTGTCCTTTCTTTCTCTTTACTATATAATCTTCCTCTTTTAGCACCAAAGTGCTGGCTTAGTTTCTTTCAAGAGACAATAACTCAGGCTAAAGATTTTGCCCAGTTTGGTAGGATTACAGTGTTCTCTGGGTTCCTTTCCAACAATAAAGAAAATCAGGTATGGTGATGAATGCTTGTAATCCCAGCACTTGGCTTAAGGATCAGAAGGTCAAGCTGTAAGAAAACATTTTTTTTTCCTATAAAAGGTGACTAGGTCTCCAGGGGCCAATATTCCACAAATCTCTTCCAACTCTGTAGAACTTTTATGCCAGTTTTCTATTCTCACCATCTGACAAAGGTCTATTTATTAAAAAAAAGTCCTGCTGCATTCCAGAACCAGATAACTCAGAGAGGCAAACACCTCTACTTCTCTTCATTTCCTTCGAACTGATTATTTGTTAACCAATTGCCTCAGATTGTGAGATCAAGCTCCCACTCAGGGCATGAGACACTATCACCACCTGCATTAGTATAAAAACTTTTGTCCTGGTGTGCTTGCTAGTCCAGTTAGGCTGTGGCACACCCTCTTCGCCAGAAGAAATTGCCTCATTGGGTAATTTGCACCTTGACTGTTTCTTTGTGAGATATCTTTCAAATAAAGGAAATCTTTGGCTGTGCATTGAATTTGAGATTGCCTTGGACTATATTAGACCCCCACACATACCTTCTCCCAAACCCTCCAGAAACCATATTCTAACTGTAGCATTTTTGGAAGTTGTCACCAGGCAGGAGACCATTTCTAACAGTCCCATCATTTCCCGGGGACCTCATGCTGCAGGGTGCTGTTTCATACCTTTGCAAGCTATCCCAGGTCCCTAGCCAGGGTGTTGAAGTAAGACGCACAGCTCTAATAAAGTTACCTGCCACTGTGGATGGAGTATCTTCTCTTTTCATAGAATTATCTAAATGTCTTTGAGTTGGCTTTTTTTTGTTTTGAGACCAAGTCTCCTGTATCCCAAGAAGACACAAACTTACTATGTACCCAAGGTTTGTCTTGAAATTCCTGATCCTCCTGCCTCCTCCTCTCAAGTTTTGGGATCACAGCAGGTATGTGCCACCATGCCCATCTTGAGCATGAAGTAAACAGAACTATATTTCTGATAAAAACTATATTTATTTGTTCATATTATTTATCTGAACATATCAAATCAGTAGAATTTTACCACACATATTAGTGGCATTGTTTGTTGTATCAAAACCGATCTAAACAATCCTCTTTCATAGAATAGTTTGTTATCCCCTTCTTTGCTGTTCTGGTGGTGCCACAAGAGGCATCTTTAGAGTGACTTCTTGCACATCCCTTTCATATTTGCATTAGGACCATAATTGCTAACTTAATCTATTTTACATTCTCTTAATAATGAGGAAATGATGTCATAAGTAGTCAAGAACTGAATAGTTTTTCAGGATTTAAATGTGCAACTTGATAAAAATAGAAAGGCTTAAGAATTGCAACATGAAGACCAGCCTAATTACCAACTTCAACAATTCCAGGAAGCTCTGGCCCAGTGGCCCAGCACAGCCATCTTCCTGGCTACCTCATTTTTGTTTAAGAGCTCACTCACAGTCAAGTAAACAATGTGATTTGGAAAGAGCTTTCAATTTTTGGCTTGCTTTAAGTATATAGTTAAGCTGTCTTTTATTTTTAAAAAAGTAGAATTGGATAAAACTAAAAACTGTTGGTCTTAATTGTTAGTTTGTTTTTTTTACCTGCTCAAATAGTGATGTTTAAACAAAAGACGTATGTAAGCATATATTCCTAGCTAGGTATGGTGCCAGTAATCCCAGCACTCCAGAGGCAGAGGAAGGTTGAACTGTGAGTTCCAGGCCAGCCTAGCCTATGTAGTGAGTTTCAGGACAGCCAGGGCTACATAAAGAGACCTTATCTCAAAACAAACAATAATTAATTAATTAATTATAATTAAAAAAACAGTATATACTGGAGAGATGGAAAGGCAAGTGCTAAGAAAGCACAGAAAAAAAAAAACATAAGGACATTTCTAAAGCAGAGCTAACTGCCTCATTTAGCAGGACCATAGGAAAAGAACAATACTGCAGTTTAACATCTCACTTTTTTTTTCTGAGACAGGGTTTCTCTGTGTAACCTTGGTTGTCATGGACTTGCTTTGTAGACCAGGCTGGCCTTGAACTCACAGAGATCCACCTGCCTCTGCCTCCCAGAGTGCTGGGATTACAGGCGTGTGCCATGGCACTCTGCTCATCTATGTCACTGAAAAATATTTTAAATTGTTATTAATGTGCATGCGTGCACACACACATACACACATACTTAAATGTGCCATAGTTCAAGTGTAGAGGTCAGAGAACAACTTCTTTTTCCTTTTATTGAAAATAAATATTTTTTCCTCACATACTATATCCTAATTACCGTTTTCCTTCCCTCTATTTCTCCCAGCTCTTCCTACCTCCCACTCTTCTGTCTCTCATTAGAAAACAAATAGGCTACAAAGGGATAATAATAAAATATAGTATGATAAAACAAAAACTAACACATCAGAATTGGACAAAACAAACAGAAGAAAAAGAGCCCAAGAGAAGGTACTAGTTGATTTTTCTCCTTCCATCTTGTGTGTCCTGGGGATTGGGCTCAGGTTGTCAGGCTTCATTGCAAGTGCTTTTACCTGCTGAAATCTTTCCAGCTCTATCACTTCTGATACCCTCTCTGTCAACTGGAATATAGGGGTAGGGATAAAGAGAGAAGGAAAAAAGGAAGGAAGGAAGGAAGGAAGAAGGAAGGAAGGAAGGAAGGAAGGAAGGAAGGAAGGAAGGAAGGAAGGAAAGAGGGTTGATGTGCATATGTGAATATGAGTGGAGTACCAGCTGAGGCCAGAAGACGGCGGTGGTTCACCAGGAGCTTAAGTACAGTAGATTTCCATTTGCCTCATGTGGGTGCTAGAAATCAAACTTGGGTCCCCTTAGAGAGCTGTATAGATGTTCTATTGTTTTGCTTTTTTTTTTTTTTTTTTTTTTTTTTTTTTTTTT
>NW_026596069.1:14865464-14874886 GCF_907164565.1 Psammomys obesus
TCCTCCTCCTCCTCCTCCTCCTCCTCCTCCTCCTCCTCCTCCTCCTCTTCTTCTTCTTCTCCTCCTCTGTCCTGAACTTGCTGTGCCCATAAGGCTGGCCTCAAACTCATAGAGATCTGCCTGCCTCTGCCTTCCCACGTCCTGGGCTTACAGGTGTTGTGTCCAACATAAACTTGCTCTTAACCACCAAGCAACTCCATCCCATGCCTTCCTCTTATGAAAGCCTCAAACTCATGTCCTTATCTACACCTAATTAAATCCTAAACATCCCATAAGACACCTTCTATAAAGACACATCTAGTCCCTCTCTCTGGGGTGATAAGTGTGTCTTCTACATTCCCATCTTTTTGTTCTACCAGCACTTTCCGTGTTAGTTAGTGTTTGTGGATAACTGATGCATTGGGAAGACTGTAAAGGATCTCAATGGACATTCTACCTCCAAGCATTGTCTTCTTATACATATAACACAGCCCTCTGCTCCTGCCAATGATTAACTAGTTTGAAGGTAGAAGAGTGAGCTCTACGCTAGCTAGTTCCAACACTTCTGGAGAGAATGTCTGCAAGCCAGGACCGTCTTGCACCATAAACTCCCACTTGTGGCCCAATGGAGAGTTTTGTGGTTGCTTTAGTGTGTTTCCCCTACCTGCATACCAAAGGTGGCAGAAAACAGGAGTAGGTGTGGCCTTCAAGAAGAGGACAACGGAGACAATTCCTCCCGGGACCCATGGGCCTTACTTGGGTGCCTTTGCAATATATTAGTTGCGTGTGAACACGGTTCAGCCCATAGCATTCTACCTCATACTTTATTTGCCTTCGCTGAACCACTTATCAACAATGAGAACAGGGTTCTCACCATCAGCTTAGTTTGATGAGCTGAGGTGAAAAGGGTTGTTGGTGGGGGTGGGGGGGTCCATCACAAAGTTCAACCACAAAGGAAGTACATTTCGCAATGAGGATCCAGGGTCTAAGCGATAAGAGCGCAGCCCAAAGCCAAGCAGATAAGTGGTGCAGCCACGAGTTAAGCTCAGAATTGTAAGTGCTTACTGTTGGCAGTTCTTCTGAGCCTTCTTGTTTCAGTTCCTCCTCCTTTTGGTTTTACGAAGTTTTCAAGAACTAGATTGTACATGTGGGTGTTTTGCCTGCCTGTATGTCTGTGCACCACATCTGTGCCTCATGCCCACAGAGGCCAGAAGAGGATGTGGAAGCCCTGGAGTTACAGATAGTTGTGAGCTGCCATGTGGGTACTTGGAATTAAACCCAGGTCCTCTGCAAGGGCAACCAGTGCTCTGAACACTGAGCTGTCTCTCCAGATTCCCCTTCTCCTTTTTTGAGAGAGGCTGTCACTATGTGGCCCAGACTGTCCTGGGACTTGCTATGTTATGCATACCAGGCTGGCCTGAAAGTCACAGAGATCCTCCTGCCTCTACCTCCCAAGTGCTCTGATTAGAGGTATGTGCCACCACACTCCCCATTTCTAGCCCAAGCCTTTTTTGTTTGTTTTGAGGCAGGGTTTCTCTGTGTAGCCTTGGCTGTCCTACAACCCACTCTGTAGACCAGACTGGCCTCGAAATCAGAGATCCACCTGCCTCTGTCTCCAGAGTGCTGGGATTAAAGGTGTGGGCTACCACCTCCTGACTCCCAGTCCAATCTAACGGCACATGGGACTGAACTGAGGGCTGTAGGAATGCTGGATACATACTTGTAGAGCTGTGCGCTCAGCCCCTCTTTCCTGTGCATATACATGTCTTCCTTGCCATTGTAACTTCACTACGTACAACCCAGATTCTGGAGCCTCACTCTCCATTCTGGACTCTGGGCCAGGCTGTATGATAGAATTTGCCCGCAGCTACCGGCAATTATCATTTGAGGTGCGACGCCACCTTCCCACTCTTCCCAGATTCTCCACTCCTGTTAAATTAGGGCAGCTGTGTAACCAAACTCGGCTTCCATAACTAAATCTCTGTTAACGTGTTCGCACAGTGTAATCTATCAGGGACTTCTGATTGTGTCTGTGGGGATCCTTCCCGCTCGTTTGGAAAAAATAAAAACTGTGGTAGAAGATATGCACAGATATCCCAAGTCTTCCCCACTTGGCTGGGCAACGTAGGCTTCTCACCCCTTCTGCATACACAGGGAAGGGAAAACTGAGCTCACAGACTCATTTAGAGACTGACAAGTAAGAAACACATGATAAATAAGTCTTACGGAAGAAGGGGGAGGTAGGACCCGAGGGGACAAGAGCCCCACAAGGAGAGCAACAAAGCCAAAAAAGGTGGGCCCAGGGGGGACTGCAGAGACCAATGCATTAACTAAAGATCATGTGTAGAGAGAACCTAGACCCCCTTTTAGCCCATAAACATCTCAGTCTCCATGTGGATTCCCTAGTAAGGGGAGCAGGGGCAGTCTCTGATGTGAACTCGGTTGCCTGCTCCTTGATCACTTCTCCCTGGTGGGGAGACCTAGCCAGCCCACAGAGGAAGAGGATCCAGGCTGTCCTGATGGGACTTGATAGGCTAGGGTCAGACAATAGGGGAGGAGGATGTCCCTTATCATTGGACTAGGGGAGAGGGATGGGGAAGGGAAGAGAGAGGTAGGGAGGGACAGAGAGGAGATGAGGGAGGGGGCAACAACCAGGATACAAAGTGAGTAAATTATAAAAAAAAAAAAAAAACACAATTAAAAAAAAAAAAGTCCTAAAGCAGGTGCCACCACACACCGTGTAATCTAGCCCCTCTGAGGCAGCATCGGGAAGACCAGGATATGACGATATCAGCTCCATGGGGTCTGAGCTCAGCCCCCAGCTGCGTGAGACCCCCTTCCTAAACACACCACCACCCTACAGAAGTTCATCAGACCTGAGACCCCACCTCTTGCCTCAGTTTCTCTTGCCTTTCTCAGCTTGAAGCAGTTAATGTGCTTTCTTCTAAATCTCGTAAAAAATGCACTAAGTACAAATGGTTTGCTGTTAGGTAAATCAGTAAGCTAGGTTTTTAAATTTACTGCATTCATGCTTATTTTTTGATTTGGTTGCTTGTTTACTCATTCATTTATTTGTTTTGAGACAAGATCTTGATATGTAGCCCAACCCAGCCTTGAACTCAAGATCCTTCTTGAGAGCCAGGATTATAGGCCTCCATCATCACTTCGCTCACAGGCAGAAACTTGTTTCCTTGTTTGTTTTGTTTTGAGACAAGGTCTCATGTAGCCCAGGCTGGCCTTGAATATAAAAGCTAGACAAGGATGACCTAGAACATATGCTTTTCTTGGCATATGGTTTAAATTGTTTCTTCGGCTCCCAGTACTGCAAGAACAGTCTACTTAGGAGCTTTTGGTTTCCACCTGGACTCCTCTTGGCCTAGTTTATAAAGCTGGTCTTTGCTTTGATCTCTATTGCAAAAGTTGTTTATCTGACACCCTTCCAAGTATTTCATACCAATAATTTCATGAAATTTATTGTCCCATGCAAGACCTTATTGAAGATGAAAAGATGATTGTTGGGGTTTGAGGGAGAGGCAGGGTTCCATGTAGCAAAAAGTGACCTTTGAACTCCTGATTGGTCTGCCTCCACCACAGAAGTGCTTGTATCATAGGAATGCCATAATACCTAGTGAAAGGGCCTGCTATTTACATTAAGACAGCAAATGCTACACAGCTGTTCTGGCCTAAAGTCCATACTGGCTGTAGAGATTGGGAGCAAAGCCTTTGGTAGGTCTTTGGCCTACTTGCCAGCTGGGAGCTTGCCCTGTAACCAGCCTTTTGGGTGGGTGGAGGTTTTCATCAAACAAGACAGAACCCCCCAGCACTGGTTGCCTTACCCAAGGACAACTGTCTTCCACCCTCCTTTGCTGATTCACACTCAAACTCCCTTCCTGTGATAACATGTCCAGAGCCAAGTCCCAAGCCTGTTTTCCCCTCAGAAAATACCCGTGTGCCTAGTGACAGTGAAACTGGAGTTGTTAATCTGAGTTTAAAGCGTAAACCATTCTTAAACAAGGGCAAGTAAACACAAGGCATTTTGCATGCGCAGGACCCCGGCCAATGCACTTTGCTGGGAGCTACAACACTCCTGAATCTTCAGGAATTAGGTCATTGGGTCAGATGATCCTGGGAGCCACAGCACCCTGAAGAGTTATTTGACAAACAGCTTTCTCCCTCTCCCTCCCAGGCTTCCTCTTTGGGGTCTCTCTATCTCTTAGCCAATTCCTGCACTTGACTGTCTCAGAGTCCTAGCTTTAGACACTTGCCACTAAAATGCTTCCCAAAGTGTGGCTACAGCCTTGTAGCACAAGCTACAGTTGCTTCGTTTGTTGCGCTTTTGGTGATTTAAAAGGCAGAGCCGGGGAAGCACGGTGGCTAAGAAGGTGAAGGGCTTGCTGGGCAAGCTTGTGCTGACTATGAGCCCCACCCCCTATGATGGGAGAGAACTGACTCTCAGTGGGCACCATGCAAGCGAGTCTCCCCCACCAGTAAGAAGTAGAATTAAGATCAAAGTTAACTAAAAGGCAAGCTTTGAGGCAGGGGGCAGAGAGCTTCTAAGCTGTGCCATCTCCTGAGGAACCTTTGGGGTACAGGAGGACAAGCATTGTGTTACAAGTCTTCCTTTAAGTCAGTCTGATCCTCCTTCCACATCTGTACATTTCTTTCCCGGTTGTGAAATGCAGGTCAATTCAACTATGTACTGGGGTCTACTTGGATCACAGCCCAGGGCGGTAGGAGGAGGATGTTGCCATGGAGTACAAGTCGTGGTCCTGACTATGTTTTGCTCTACGATGGGGTCTTACTGTGTCGCTCAAGTTAATATCAAACTCAACACTCATGGCAATCCTCCTTCCAAGTGCTGGGATTACTATACTGTGCCACCATGCCAAGCTGAGACCAAGATATCCTGAAACACATTAAGAGATATCTTGAAACATATTAAATTCGTCTTAGATTTGTCCTGTAGGAAACTGAAACTTCTAGTTCAAGCTCTGTGCCACGGAGCTGCACTTTAACCCCCTCATCACTTTGTTTTTAATTAATTTATTTTGTATGTAAGTGTGCTTTGCCTGTATGCCTGCTCACCACATGCATGCCTGCTTCCCGAGGAGGTCAGAGGAGTGTGTCAGAGCCGTTGGATACTTAAGGATAGTTGTGAGCCACTGGGTGAGCGCTAGGAATTGAACCCAGATCCTCTGGAGGAGCAGTCAGTTCTCTGGACTACTGACCCATCGTTTTTGCCCCTCTGTTAACTCTGAGTAAGGCAAAGGCTGGACAACCTCTCTTCATTTTGTTTTTTTGGTTTGTGGCAGAGTCTTATGTAGCTCAGGCTGGACTTAAATTCACTGTGCAGCTAAAGGTGACCCTGGACCTCTGACTTGCCCGTCTGTGCTTCTGGAGCGGGGGATTACAGACGCCACCACACCTGTCCCCTGATGTATTTGTGCTAGCAATCAAACCAAGAGGGAGACGTCATGTACACTAGACGACCCCTCCCTCAAATGAGCTACATTCCCCAGCTGCGACCTCAGTGTTTTTCTGTAGTAGGGATTTAACCAGGGCCTCAGACATACTAGGCGACACTCTACCAATGAGCTATATCCTCAGCCCTGGATAATTCCTTGAGGAGTGCAGTGAAGATATCTATATACTCACACGCTCTCTCTAGCCTGTCTTCAGGGAATGCAGGGACCTCTGCAAGAGCAAAGCCAGTCTGAACACACTCAAGTTTTTGTGACCTCCTTATCTGTTGTCCTCTCACATTCATGGAAGGAGATTTTTTGTTTGTTTGTTTGTTTGTTTGTTTGTTTGTTTTCGTTTCTGAGACAGGGTTTCTCTGTGTAGCCTTGGCTGTCCTGGAACTCACTTTGTAGACCAGGCTGATCGAGAACTCATAGCAATCCTGCTTCTGCTTCCCTGAGTGCTTGGATTAAAGGTGTGTGCCACCATGCCCAGCTCAGAATGGAATATTTGTTAACTGGCCTTCCTTTCTGTTGAGAACAAGGGAAACAAGATAAAACAAGCTGCTGAACCATATAGGTGTCCAGGCCTAGACATTCTTTCTTTTTAAATTTTTTTAATATTAGTTACAGTTTATTAACTTTGTATCCCAGCTGTATTCTGCTCCCTCATTCCCTCCCCTCCCACCTTCCCTCCCTCATCTCCTCCCTGCCCCTTTCCAAGTCCACTGATAGGGGGGGACCTCCTCCCCTTTCATCTGACCCTGGTTTATCAGGTGTCTTCAGGACTGGCTGCAAAGTCCTTCTCTGTGACCTAGCAGGACTGCTCCTTCCTTTGGGGGGGGGGGTGTCAAAGAGCCCACCATTGAGTTCATCTCATAGTCCCTGATCCCCTTACTACGGTACCCACTTGGATACTGAGCTACCATGGGCTACATCAGAGACATTCTTAATGAGATTTTAATAGTAGGCTGCAGGCTGGATCTTCGGTCCCTAGTAACACAGAAATTCCCAGCTGTTGACTGACTGTCTCAATTTAGGTTAAAAGGCTGTGACATGGAAAATGAAACAGAATCTGGCTGTGTTTCAAGCATTTAGAACAAAGTTTAAACCTAAACTGGGACCAGAGCCTGAGTATTCATCAACTTAGCAAGTGAAAACAGATAACACAGACAGCAGTGCTCTAAGGCAGTGGGGAAAGGGTCACACTGATGAGCATTTTTTTTTTTTTTTTAGGGGTGTGCTAGAACGATGGCATGGCGGTTAAGGGCATAATACTGCTCTTCCAGAGGACCCGAGTCCCACTCCCAGGACCCACGTCAGGTGGTCCACAGCTGCCTGTAACTCTTGCTCCAGAAGATTCGATGCCCCTAGCCTCTACAGACACTGCAGAGATGTCACATGCGTATCGCCCCCCCCCCACACACACACTGAAATACACTAATGTTTTTAAAACTTAATTTTTGATACAGGGTCTCACTCTGTATCCAGCCTGACTAGACTGGATCTCACCGTGTTGTCCACATTAGCCCTTCCGCTGTCTTGAAGCTCACATCTCTCTCTCTTTCTCTCTCTCCCCACCAGCTCTTCCACTCCACTGTAGGAAACAATAGTTGAGCAGAGAGGGAAAACTGGAGAATGTTCTACCACCAGGCATCCCGAGCTCTTTTTACTTTTTATTTATTTTGAGACGGGATCTCACTAAATTGTCAAAACTGTACTGGAACTCACTATGTAGCCCAGGGACGGCCTTGAACTTGCAAATCCTCCTGCCTTGGTGTCTCAAGTGCTGAGATTATAGGTATGCATCACCCAGTCCTGGGGTTATAAACATGAACCATCATCTCCCACTTCCCCCTCTCTTTGTTTTTGGATAGTGTCTCATTTGAAATTTGGTGGCGATACTGGAAAGTGAGCAAACCAGGAAGTAGGGCTTAGCTGGAGGAAGCAGGTAACTAGAGGTCCCTGGTCACCGCTTCTTGCTCTCTCTCTCTGCTTCCTAGCTGTCTTGAGGTGAGCAACTCTGCTCTCTGACACCCTCCCCACCCGGCTCACCTCAGACCTAAGACAAAGCAACCAACTGACTGTGATCTGAATCTCCCTAAATTGTTTTCTCAGGCATTTTGTCATCGAGATAAAGTGTCTAATAGACTAAGAATACAACCTAACTGTGAGTTCTGCTCCCTGCCTTTTTACCAGGCCTGGTGGGTCTCCTGGAGCTCAGGTTGGCCCTGAACTCACTCTGTACCTGAGGATGACCGTGGGTATCTGATTTGCTTGTCTCTGTGTCCCAGGTACTGGGATTGCAGGTAGACACCACATGTGGTGATTTTTTTCTTTTTCATTCATCTTTTCTGAGACGCTGAGAGATGCAGACACTTCTGAAGTGTGCCTCTGTGCTCAGAATAACTTGAACAGAATGTCAGTGATTGCCTTCACTTTCCCCACTCTCTAATTCACCTTCGTCTTCGCTGGTCAGAAGGTTAGTGGGTAACATTGCACAGCTCCCAGGTAAAAGAAACAGTAAAGGGGAAGAGAGGAGAAACTTCTGTGTCACATAGCAGTATCTGCCAAAACAATGTTTTCAACCATATCTCATGACCTTCTACAGTTGTGAAATGAATACCATGGGTTTAAAAAACCCAACATATAATAGAAAAAGAAAAGCAGATAGGAGAGCATGTGCCACACATACAGAACAAAAAGTAACACCTTAGCAAACATGTTTCACGTTCACATCCGTAAGTATGTGTCTGTATTGGTGAGGAATATTCCAAAGCGCAGTCGCGGGAAAGGAAGAAAGGAGGCCACTTGGGTTAGTCTGTTTGTGTTACTGCGATGCAATGCTGTGGTTGGGTAACTTTGTGGAGAAGAGGTTTATTTGCTCTGTGACTCTGATCCAAAGTTCAAGGGCTACCTCTGCCTTCGTACTGGCAAAGTCCCAAAGTCCCAAGCATGTGTCTGCTCAATCTCTTATAAAGCCACCATGATTCAGCCATATCAGGTCCACCGACCTGACCTAATCTAATCGGAATAAACTTGTTTTTAAAGACTGGATCTCTCTGTAAAGCCTAGAGGCTGGGGATCTAGAACTTGAGGTGAATCTCCTACTTAAAACTTCTGAGTGCTAGATTACAGATAGAAGCCACTCTGCCCTGCCCTCCCATTATGTATCCAGTGAAGACCTTGAACTTCTGGTCTTGCTTCTGTATGCTGGAATTATAGGTGCATGCTACCATCTTCAGTTTATGCTGTCTTGGGGCTAGAGCAAGGGCCTCTGGCATGCGAGGCAGGCACTGGCATGGAGCTAATTCCCAAACCCCCACACTCAGCTCACAGTACGCTGTTTTGCAGAGCTTGTGTTCAAATCAAAAGCCCCATGTAGACTAAGCAGGTGCTGGAACACTGAACTGCCTAGCTCCTGCTTCTTCCTAAATGTGAACTTCTGTAGTCTAAACCAAATTAGTATGAAAAGGAGACTCAAATGTACCTCTGAGAAGCATAGGCCATTGAAAGCAAGGAGATAAGAAGGTGAGATTTACTCAGGTTTTTTGTTTTGTTTTTTGAATCATGGTTTCTCTATGTAACCTTGGCTGTTCTGGACTCACTTTGTAGACCAGGCTGGCCTAGAACTTACAGAGATCCACCTGCCTCTGCCTCCCTGATTACAGGGATTGCAAGTCTATTACTCAGTCTTTAAAAAAAAAAAAAAAGATTTACTTATTTGTTTGTTTGCTTGTTTATTTAGGAATGCTCTATCTGCATGTATACATGCACGCCAGAAGAAGGCATCAGAACACATTATAGATGGTTGTGAGCCACCATGTGGTTGCTGGGAATTGAACTCAGGACCTCTGGAAGAGCAGACAGTTCTCTTAACTGCTGAGCCATCTCTCAAACCTGATTTAGTCAGTCTTAATCTAGTATGTTTTTAAAGATCTATCTATCTATCTATCTATCTATCTATCTATCTATCTATCTATC
>NW_026596069.1:14874896-14882146 GCF_907164565.1 Psammomys obesus
ATCTATCTATCTATCTATCTATCTATCTATCTATCTATCTATCTATCTATCTATCCAGTATTTTGCCTGCATGTGTACCTGCACATCAGAAGAGGACACCAGATCTCACTATAGATGGTTATGAGCCACCATTTGGTTGCTGGGAATTGAATGCAGGACCTTTAGAAGAACAGCCAATATTCTTAATGTCTAAGCCATCTCTCTAGCCCCTCAGTCTAGTATTTAAGAGTAAATTTCTCATCCACAGTTAGCATTTTAGCTGGGCATGGTGGTGCATTCCTTTAATCTCAGCGCTCAGGAGGCAGAGGAAGGCAGATCTCTGTGAGTTTGAGGCCAGCCTCCTCTGCAGAGTGAGTTCCAGGACAGCCAGGGTTACACATTGGAACCCTGTTTTGAAAAAAAAAAAAAAAAAAGGTTTTTTGTTGGGCATGGTGTATACTTTTGATTTTAGCACTGGGGAGGCAGAGGAAGGTGGAACTCTGTGAGTTTGAGGCTAGCCTGATTTATCGGTGTTCCAAGGCTACATAATAGAGAAGCCTTGTCTTGAAAAAATAAAAATAAAAATTGTTTTTAGTTCATTGAATTATTATGTGCATATTTAAATTTTCTTTTGTACAGTTATTTTTATTTTCGAATGTGAAGGTATATGAGTGGGCACAAGTGCCATGGTAGCCAACCAACCACCTGAACCTTCTAGATCCTCCAGGGGCTCTGATGCCCTCTTTTGTCATGCCCAGATATATACACACAGAGACATGTATACACATTGATTTAAAAATATAAATAAAAATACCTGAACACTAAGTTTATAAACAGATTTAAACAGAAACCTTTCAAATCCCTAATTTCTGCTCCCAATTTGCTGCTCACAGTCATTTGCTTAGCTACTTTTTGACCCCAGAGACAAAAAAAAAAACAAAAACAAAAACAAAAACAAAAACATCTAACACTCGGAGCCACCAGTGAGAGAGGGTGAGAGAGAGAGGAGAGTGTTTTGCTTTGTTTTATAGAATGAAATGTTTCCTCTCATAGCAGATCCTTTTAGTTTCTTTTTATAAAGTAGGTTACATCTATTGATTTTTGTGTGCCTACGTACTGGGGATATGCTTGCCATGAATGCACCTGCGTGGAGACCAGGGCTAAACATGCAGGAGTCAGTTCTCTCCTTCCATCATGCAGCCACTGGCCACTTTGTCAGACTTGACAGCAAGCACCTCATCTGCTGAGCCATACAGGCCTCCCAGCCACAGGGGATTCTTAAAGCATGTTCTCCAGTGAGCAAGGTGCCGCTTGGGTATCTTTTGGCCTGTTACCCTTTTGGCATGGATGGTGCTCAGACTGTTTTCTCAGAAAGACCAACCAGGTAGGCCTCATGTACCTTCTACACAGCACCAGTAGCTGCACTCTGGGAGGCTGGGTATGTTTCAGCCAAATACACCTCTTTAAGTTTACAAAATATTCAGTCTTGGCACATTTGGTAGCAATACAATATTTTATAGCTATAGCTACAGCAGCCACTGACCCAAAAGAAACTCTGAGACAATTCTCAGGAATTGTCCCACCAAATGACAGGAGGGGGGTCTGGAATCTGTTCAGTGGGCCACAGATAGCCAACTCTTGGGGATGCCGCAGTAACAGGCCTGAAACCGTAGATTTCTTCATCCCTATTAGAGGGCTCAAGCTCCTGGTCAGTTTGTTCCTTTATCCTCTGTGCATTGAAGGCAGCCTACTTTTCATGAGCTATAGCATAAAGACTCTCCCTTTTCTCATTCCCTCCAATTCGGCCATGCTGAACTGATGTAGAGCCAGAATGCTCAATTCCAGGGTGATGACCCCTTCAGCTCCACTAGCATTACACTGAAAGCACCACACTAAGAATCAAAAGAAGAACCGAAAGTCAGCAGGTTTGGTGGCTTAACCTGTCCTCCTGGCACTTAGGGCTGAGGCAGGCAGATTAGGGGTTCAAGGTCATCCTTGGTTATATAGCAAGTTGGAAGCTAGCCTCGGCTACATGAACCCCTCTCAAACAACAACAAAAAAACAGCAACAAAAGCCACATGTTATAAACTGGGCGTACTGATACAGTCTTACAATCCCAGAGCTTGGGAGGATGAGGGAGCAGGAGTTGATATTTAAGGGCACACTGGGCTGCATAAGGAGACCCTGTTGGAAATGCCAACAACAAACTGTAAAGTCATGAGATCTAGGAATGACTCTGGGTCCTGTCCGAGGTATGGTAACCAAGAGAGTCAGTTGACCTTTCTTGCATATGGAGTGAGGAGGCCACATGCTCATTTTGAAACTTCTCTGCCAGTATTTGGCTCTCTATGTGGCATTCTGAAATGTCTTTCCTCACTCCCCTTGGTCCTTCTCCTTTTCCTTCTTTCCTTTGTATGAATTTTTTAGAGTCTCCTGTGTGAGAGCTTGTTTGGAGGTCCTCACAGGGGAACACACCTCTACCAAAGAACAGTCCTCTTCTTCCACGCATGCAGCTTTGGGAGGGAGACACAGAGTGGTGAGAAAGGGACATCTGCATAGCCAGACAGAACAGCAGAAGTAACCCAGCTGATCAGTGTGATCAATGGAGTGACACATGTCATAGCCAGATGGCTATTCATTTTGCAATTTGTTTTTTGTTTTTTTGTTTGTTTGTTTGTTTTTGAGGCAAGAGCTCATTGTAGCCTAGACTGGCATTGAACTTGCTGGAAGAATCTGTTTCTCTTCTCCCTCTCTCCTCTCTCTCTCTCTCTCTCTCTCTCTCTCTCTCTCTTTCTGTGTGTGTGTGTGTGTGTGTTAATGTGTGTAGATCCATAAGCCCATTTGCCTGTGTGTGGACCAGAGAAGGGCAATGGGTTGTCTTGTTGTCTTGTTCTGTCCCTCTCCAGCTATTTTCCTTGAGGCAGGGTCTCCACTGAACCTGGAGCTAATCTGGTAGCCAGCAAGCTCCAGAAATCCTCCCGTCTCTATAGAACTGGGGTTACATGTGTGCATGATAACACTTGGCTTTTTATGTGGGTACTGGAGATTTGAACTCAGGTTTTAGTGCTTATGCCACAAGCACTCTTACCCACTGAACCATCTCCTTAGCCCTGTACCTTGCTACTGAGAATTATGGTATCAACTGCTAGAGATTGAAAACTTACTACACCATTTTTTCTTTATAGTTTTATTGCTAGTCTATGTATGGGTGTTATGCTTGGACGACTACTCTGTGTATTACTTGTGTGCCTCATGCCCAAGAATGTCAGTAAAGGACGTTGGGTGCCCTGGAGCTGGAGTTACAGAGGGTTTTGAGCAACCATGTGAGTGCTGAAAACTAAACTCGGATCTTCTGGAAGAACAGCCAGCGTTCTTGACTACCGAGCCATCCTTCTGGCCTCGTTTCTTATGTCTTATTCTGATCACCAGCTGACGTAGTTCAGGCTGACCTCAAGTTTTCGACATAAGTAAGGATGATCTGAAACTCCCAATTCCCCTGCTTCCGCTTCCCAAGTTCTGGGATTGCAGTCCTGTGCTCCATTATACCTTCCAAAATGATGACCCCATACTCTCCATGTAGACAAGGCCGTTCTTTCACACATTTAGTGCAGAAAAAAGACAAGACGGCTTAGTGGTGAAGAGCACTGGCTACTCTTCCAAAAAACCCAAGTTCAATTCCCAGAACCCATATGGTAGCTCACAACCATTTGTAATTTTAGTTCCTGGAAATCTAAAGGCTCTCTTTTGGCTTTCAGAGGAGCATTGCATGCCAGTGGTGTAGACATACATTCCCAAAAAAACACTCTTATACATAATAAATAAAAATAAATACATTTAAAAATCAAACCTCATATTTACAATGGAAAACAGACCAGGCCAACTTTCTGTTTATCAATACCTTTGCTCACTTGGACTAAGGCCATGACCTCCTGAACTCCTGGCCAAGGTTCATGCTCTGCTCAGGCTAAGTCCTGACGTATGGATGTGGACTTAGATAGGAACCACTTTCCAGGTAATAGTGTGCTTTAAAGTGGAGTTAAATAAGAATGGCTATTGATTGATGCTGACCAATCTTCAACAAGGGTGTGACGTCCATGTTAGCCCTAGAGTACAAATACACCAAGATGTCCATACAAAAGTAAACATTTAGCTTTATTCTGCAAGGGTTTTTTTTTTTTTTTCATCCCCCACTCCTGTTTTTTTCAGACAAAACCAAATATGCAAACAAAGTACCCTAGTCTTTATTTTCTCTTCCTTTATTTGAGGGAGGAATTATTTATTTGAGACAGGGCCTCTGTAGTCCAGGCTATGACAGAGGATAGCCTAGAATGTAATCTTCCTGGCTCTGCCTTCTGAAGTCTGGGATTACAGGGCACGCAATACAATACCTGTTTTATGAAGTGCTGGCAATCAAATTTAGGGCACCCTGCATGTTAGAAAAGTATTTTATCAACTGAGCTACATCCCCAGCACCAAGCTTCTTTCTTTCTTTCTTTCTTTCTTTCTTTCTTTCTTTCTTTCTTTCTTTCTTTCTTTCTTTCTTTCTTTCTTTTGGCATGGTCTTACTTTGCAGTCCAGGCTGGCCCTGTTACTAGAAGCAATCCTCCTGCCCTAGTCTGTCCAGTGGTGGAATTACAGGTGTGAGCCACCATGGTAGCTCTTGCTTCTCATTTAACAATATTCAGACATAATTTTGATTTGTTGTTTTTCCTCCCTTAGAAATGGAGCCAGGAATGTCTATAAACCACCATGTGAGTGCTGGGAAATTAATTCGGGTCCTCGAAGCCAGTACTCTTAACCACTGAGCCATCTCTCCAGCCCCCAGAAGTAAATTTGTTTACACATTACTCACCACCCACTTTTAAGATGCCACTCTAAAGTCTACAGGCTAGGGGGATGGCCAAGAAATAAAGTGCTTGCTATTCAAGGAGGAAGATGGAGGTCAGACCCCAGCACCCACAGGGAAAGTCCAGACCTGTGGCACGTGCCTGTAACCTAGTGCTGAGGATGTGGGAATTCACAAATCTTTGGAGTTCGCTGGACAGTGTAGCCATGTCAGTGAACTCCAAGTTTAGTGAGAACTCTGCCTCAAAAAATAAGGTGGAGAGCTAGAGTGAAGGACATCCATCTTTGACCTTTGGCCTCCAAGTAAATGGAGTGGGGCACTCCCTAGTTAATAGAAGATAAAAGTGGTCTTGTCTTCTTTGGTGATCACATCACATGAGGAATACTATATAAAACATTGGGCTTTTGTGAAGACACAAGCAAACGAAACAAAAGAGAAACAGATGCAGACCTTAGAACCAAACTCTAGCACTGCAGAAACTGGCGAAGGATGATCATGCCTTCCAGGCCAACCCAGACTGCAAAACGAGAATGAGACTGCCTGCCTTTGTCTGCGTAAGTGCTGGGATTAAAGGTGTGCGACACTACCCCTGGCTGATTGTTTGTGGTTAGTGTGGGTTAGTGGCACACACTCATCATCCTAGGACTCAGGAGAGGATCAAGATTATTATAAACATATACAAGCCTAGACTACACAGTGAGTTCAAGGCCAACCTGGGTTGCAGTAGTCTTGTCTCCAAAGCAAACCAACCAAGCCTGGCATGGTAGTACAGGACCTTGATGCCAGGACTGAAGAGGCATAGACAGTTGGATGTCTATGAGTTTGAGGTCAGTCTAGTATACAGAGTGGGCTACAGGCCACTCTCAAAATAAGTAGTTAAATGATTTTTTTAAATGAGGGTTTATAATGGTTCATTTGCTCTCTTCAAATATCTCTAAGGAGGCAGCACTCTCATCCTATGTGGCTCTGGGAAACAAGATCCAGGTGAAGGGCAGAAGCCACAAGCAAGCATGTTCTAGTTCTACCTAAGTTGCTTACCAGGTCTTTGCTTTCTTTCTCAGTGACCTCTGTATCAACAAAGGTCATTTCAGAGCTATGGATAAGAAATGTCCCTTACAGGCTCAGGTATTTGACTATCTGGTTCCCAGCTAATGGGGCTGTTTGGGGAGGTTAAGGCGGCACAGCTTTGCTGGAAATAGAATACATAGGTGCTTGTCCCACTTCCATTTGCTCTCTCTGCCTCACGCTTGCGTTTGAAGATGGGCTCTTTCAGAGTCCCACCCTCTCAGCCTTGCAGCCTGTTATGCTTTTCCTTCATGAAGGCCTCTTGTTCCCATACAATTGTAAACACCAATAAATCCTTTCGTTTGTAAGTTGCCTGGAGCACAGTGTTTCATCACAGCAACAGGACAGTAGCTAGTACAGTCTTCAGGGTTAGGTTAGAGATCACTCTTAGCTGGAATGCTGGAGCCTGTTCTGCCACTTTGGATATCAGACTTCCCTGTTCCTTGCTGAGCTTCATACCATCTGGAACCTCAGGGAGGAAAGGAGACCACGTCTTGCATTTTTGCAGTATATTTTAATATTTTCCAGACATGTCCACCCTGTGACCCAGTATGCTTCTGAATTCAGACAGATACATTTGGGGAAGAAAAAGTCATGCTACCAGGTTGAAAGGGCAACACCTTGGCTAGATAATGCCATCTGATGCCTTGTTGGAACCCTGCTACAGCACCATACTAGCTGTCAAATTCTGCCTGATCCCGTCCATAGTTCTGATGGCCATTTCTGAAAATAAGCAGTACAAAATATCCCATGACCTCAAGGACATAATTTGAAGATATGTCTTATTTTCAGTACCATAAATGTTATGTTTCTGCTTTTTTGGAAACTGACACCCTGAGAGTATGTTCTTAAAATAGAGCGAACTCAATTTGCCCTACAATTGTCTGGAAGAAAACATGCTATCTCTTTTAGACATTCACTCTGGGATGAAAATATAAACATCACATTCCATGTATAGTACATCTTGTGGGGGGCGCAGACATACTACAAAGTAGTGCAAATGCTCTGAGTGAGGGAAAAGGAAGGAAGGTGGCTGGGGTTAACAGGATAAAGCCAACAAAGGCCTGGGATGGAGCAGAGAGAGAGGAACTGGAGGAACACAAAGGAGCACAGACACGCAGCAGAGCCTATGCCCACTACAGAAGGACTCTGTGGCAAAGAAAAAGAGGGGGACTCTCAGATTTCAACATGTTTGCATTGGAAACAGACAACATATACATCTGAGTGATGGTAATACTGGTTTATACTTGAATTCCATCTTTTATTTTTCAAAATAAGTTTGCTTTTTTTTTTCGCTAGCTCAGTGAAAGACACTCTCTAAAAAAAAAAAAAAAAAAAAAAAAAAAAAAAAAAAAAAAAA
>NW_026596069.1:14882246-14932576 GCF_907164565.1 Psammomys obesus
AAAAAAAAAAAAAAAAAAAAAAAAAAAAAAAAAAAAAAAAAAAAAACTAAAAACAAAAACAAAACCCCCAAACTAATAACCAAACAAACTAACAAAAAACAAGGTGGGTGGCTCATGAGGAACAGTATGTGAGGTTGACCTCTGGCTTCCACGTGTATACATTTTCATGTACACACACAGACAA
This sequence comes from Psammomys obesus, assembly GCF_907164565.1. Classification (NCBI taxonomy): domain Eukaryota; kingdom Metazoa; phylum Chordata; class Mammalia; order Rodentia; family Muridae; genus Psammomys; species Psammomys obesus. The sequence goes on from NW_026596069.1 coordinate 14,882,431, forward strand.
ACACAGAGAAAGGGGGACGGGGAGATAGCCATTTAGAAAGTCAAGCACGGTGGTGCATGTATAGAAATCCAGCACTTAGGGGGCTGAGGCAGGAGAATCGCAAGTTTGAGGTTAACCTGAATTGCACAGCAAAAACTCTATCAGGGCTGGAGAGATGGCCCAGGGGTTAAGCGCATTGGCTGTTCTTTCAACGGTCCTGCGTTCCCAGCAGCCATATGGTGTCTAATAACCATCTATAGTGAGATCTGGTGCCCTCTTCCGGCCTGCTGGGTCACATGCAGGCAAAATACTTAACACCTCTATCTCAAGAAACTGCAAACAGGGAGGGGCTGGCAGTGCAAGTGGGTTGGTAGAGCGCCTCCTTCCTGCTGCACTCCGTGACTCCAGAGTGATCTAACTCCAGAGCTGATCTAACTGGGGTGGCGGGATGTGCGCGGGGGGGGGGGGGGGGGGGGGGGGGGGATAAAGAAATGACAACACGTTGACACACAGAAAAGCTGGGATCGGGTGATCTGGTCTCTTGGCTAGAGAAACCACAGCATCCTGGAAGCACTGTGTTTTTATTACAGAGTTGAGCGAGGAGGAGGAGATGGGCTTATTTTACAGACAGATGAACAAGGATTCAGGGTTATTATCTACAGCTGGACAAAGAAGAGGCCTGGCTAGCTAGTCTTGGTAGGAGCTCTGTAGGGGTGCCGTCTTCAGGCTGTAAAAATTCAGGAACAGAAAGCTCCCACAGACACTTTCCTCACACACTGTCGCCATTCACACTCAAACCAGAGGAAGATGTTGCCACCCCTCCGAGCCTCATCTGAAGAAGGCTTTGCTACCCTCATGGGTCTGAAGTGCTGGGGTTCTTGACATGGCCGTGCACATGTCACTCAGGGTGTCACTAGCACGAAGGAGGTGCTGAGTTCAAGCCTCAACACTGCACAATACTAGGTAGGGAGACACATGTCAGAGATTCGAGCACTGGGAAGGCAGCAGAAGGATCAGACGTTCAGAGCACCTGTGGACCACATTACATGAGGCCTTGTCTCCAAAAATAAAATAATACAGTTTTATTGAAATGGTGGAGAACCTTAACACACCATCCCGATTGTATCCCAATTGACTTTCAAATATTCATGAAGGATACTACCTGAAAAATATAGTTTACGCTGAGTGGTGCAGCTCAGTGGTGGAGTATTTGGTAGTATCTCGGACTTTAATATATAAAATAATAATAATAATAATAATAATAATAATAATAATAAAGTGGAAAAGAAAAACAAAGGAAAAAATCATCTGGGTTAGAGAAATCATCATTCAGTAAAATGCTTGCCATACAATTGTGAGAACCTGATTTTGTTCCTATTATATATACCACATGGGCACTGTGGTGCATGCCTGTGATCCCGGCACTTCGGAGCCAGAGGCAGGCCACTCTCTGTGAGTTCAAGGCCAGCCTTGGTCTACAGAGTGAGTTCCAGGACAGGCAGGGCTACATAGAGAAACCCTGTCTCAAAAACAAAACAAAATATAACAAAAACAATAACAACAACAACGAAAAAGAATGAAAGAAAAAGAAAGGCAGCTGTAGCAGTATGCATCTACAGTCCTGGAGACAGTAAGAACAGGAAGCTGTAAATTTCAGTTTCAATGAGACTCTGTCTCAAACAGCTAAATATAGAGTGAAAAAGGAAAACAGTGACATCAACCTCTGGTCCATATGCACATACACACTAAATGTACACACACACACACACACCAAATGATGACAACAGAAGGAATATAATAGGACCCACTAATACCAGCATTAGGGCAAAAGCTCTGACTCTAGGAAGTCCCAAGGGACAAGGCTCTGTTATCCGGAAATTCAGAAAGAGAGGAAGGGTGGTAAAGGCAAGAAAAGTGCCTCACTGCCAATGTAATCACATTGGGAAGCACAGAGGTTTAACAACCTAAACTCTTTTCCAACAACAATCTTTTTTTCCATTAATTTACTTTACAGCCTGATCGAAGCCCCCTCCCTCCTCTCCTCTCAGTCCCACCCTCACATTCTCCTCTCTTCATTCCCCCTCTCCCTCTCTGAGAAGGGGAGGGTTCCCATGGATACCATCCCAGCCTGGCACAAAAGTTACAGCAAGACTAAGTGCATCCTTTCCCACTGAAGCCAAGCAAGGCAGCCCAGCTAGAGAAAAGGGATCCAAAGGCAGGCAACAGAGTCAGAGACAGCCCCAACTCCACATGATGACCAAGCTGCACATCTGCTACATATGTGTGTCTAGGTTCAGCTTATCATGCTCTTTGGTTGGCCATTCAGTCTCTGTGAGCCCCCACACAACAATCTTAGAGTTATACAGTAAAGAGAAATGAAGGCAACTAGCAGGGTTTCCTACGGTAGCAGTCCAGATGCTGTTGGCCTGGTAGATCATCATTTTGGGCCATTATCTCAGCGATGTGAGCTATGACTGGGATTATGTCTGTGTTCAGGGAGTTGTTTGTATCCTTTATCTTAAGGTGATCATCGGTAGGGCCTGCTGTGTCAGGTATCTAAAGTAGCTACAGGAAAGAAAGGTGAGGGAGAACTCAAGAGGATAAACAGAACAAGATGAAGCCAGAAACAGTGACTATGTCCTACCTCACATCCCAGGTGTCAAGCCGGATTTGCATTTCTATCGTGGAATTGTGAATTCTCAATGAACCCACAAGCAGAGAATACTTTGAACAGTGCTTGTCCTTTGGTATGTGTCAAGTAGTAAATTGCTGCCCCTGCTCCCCTTGGGCTTTTCAAAACAGGGTTTCTCTATGCCACCCCGATGGCCTTGAACTCACAGAGATCCCCCTGCCTCTGCATCCCATATGCTGGGATGAAGGTATTGCTTGAACATGCAAATCATGATCTTCAAGGAAAGGTTAAAAAAAAGTCCAGAGCCACCTTTTGGTCATAGACATTGCCATTGCTTTTGTAATCTTGGTTGTTTTTGCAAACAAGGCTTTATATGCAAGGTCAGGTAAAGTCCAAAGTGAGTGAGGTCAGTCACTTGCTTTCACAGGCTGTCCTATGATTGCATCTTTCAAATAGGATATACAAAGGGAAAGTCCAATGACTGCAGTGTGGAAAAACAACCCATGGAATTCCAACTAAATGACCCTGTTTGGCCTGAACTATCCAAACAACTATGACTACCATGCTTGCTTTTTGCTTTTGTTTCATTTGTTCTATTATGAAAACTGAAGGATCATCCGTTAAAAGGGGCCAGGCTGTAGAGATGACTCATCAGTTATAAGCAAGTCCTGCTCTTCCAGAGGACCCGAGTTTGGTTCCCAGCCCCCACATTGGATGACTCACAACCACTTGTAACTTCAGTTATAGAAGACCCAACACCCTTTTCTGGTCTTGTATACAACTGGTCTCAAGTGGCAGATACACGAAGACATCTGCATATACCCGTAAATAAACATTAAAATATTTCTTAAACACACACACACAAACACAAACACAAGAAGCCAGTAATCCCAAAGTCAAGAGAATCAGAAGTACAAGATAATCCTTGATACAGAGTGAGTTAAGGTCAGCCTAAGATGCGCAAAATTGTCTTAAAGGAATTTTAAAAAGGTGCAAGAAGAGTTAAATCATCCAAACAACTTGTCTAATTTCCTACCCAAGAGCAACAGTTCATGTCAATTTAAAAATAGATAATAGGGAAGTAGTGTTGGTTCTAAAAGAAGAACCTTGGCTCTTACTGTTTAGTGTGGTATATTATAAACTATATTTAAATTTTACATTTCATGGCTAGAGAAAGTGGCTAAGAGCAGTCAACGCTCCTACAGACTACCAGAGTTTAATTCCCAGCATTCATACCTGGCAGTTCACCACAGCCTGTTAGCTCCAGCTCCAGGGAGTCTGACACCCTCTTCTGGCTACCACAGGCATTGCTCTCATGTGCACTTAACAATGCACACACACATATCACATACACTATACCCACCACACACACAAACAACACACATGCACACACAAACATAACCTTAATTAGGGTTCTATTGCTGTGATAAAACACCATAACCAAAAAAGCAAGTTAGAGGAAAGAATTTTATTTAGCTTCAGCTTCCACATCACAGTTCATCATCAAAGGAAATCAGGACGGGAACTCAAGAAGGATAGGAACCTGGAGCCGGGAGCTGATGCAGAGGCTTATTGGTGTACCCAACACAACTTAACCTGCATATATATATATATATATATATATATATATATATATATATATATATATATATATATATATATATATATATATATATATATAAAACCTAGGTCCACCAGCCCAGGGATGGCACCACCTGCCACAGGCTGGGCCCTCCCACATCAATACTGCTGTAGTTAGTGTTCTATTGCTGTGAGGAAAAACCTTGACTGTGGCGGCTCTTGTAACAGAAAGCATTTCGGTGGGGCTGGCTTATAGGTTCAGAGGTTAGTCTATCAGTGGCATGGTGGCACACAGGCAGACATGGTGCTGGAGGAGCTGAAAGTTCTACAGCTGGATCTGCAGGCCGCAGGAATGAAAGAGACACTCAAGCATTTGAAACCCCAAAGTCCTCCCCAGTGATACACTTCTTCCAACAAGGCCACACCTCTTAAACCCTGTCAAATAGCACCACTCTTTAATGACCAAGCATGCAAATACATGAGCCTGTGGAGACTATTCCTATTCAAACCACCACAGTAACTAATAAAGAAAGTGCCCAGCTGTGGAGGCATTTTATTATTTATTATTATAGAGGCATTTTCTTAATTGAGGTTCCCTCTTCTCAGATGACTTTAGCTTGTGTCAAGATGACATAATAAAACCACCAGCACAAACACCATACAAATCACCCATACCCCATACCAACTCACAAATATCCCCCCCACATACACACACACCACACACACACCTCACACACATACCATACAAACAAATGTAAGTCAAATCTAGCAAATGCACAAAATGACTTCTTTTCACAGGTTCGAGTATTCTTTATCCAAAGTTGAAAGATGTACTGTACTGCATTGTTGCAAACATTCACTAGCACAAAACACTCTGCAGCTGGTGAGAAGGCAATAAAACGATGAATTTTTAAAACCCATTTCCATAAATTAGTTACATTACTTTGCAAATTCAAAATTTCAAGATGCATTTTCTTTTTCTAAATTGCCCACAGTACTCAAGGTTTCTGAAGCCAAGGCAGCTGTTTCAGGGAAGAGAAGAGGTAGAAATGCCAAGGGATTTCCCTTTCTCTCTCACTGCCTGAATACTTCAGGGCATCCATCTGGCTGTATCCGTAACCAAAATAATAGCTCTTCACCAGTCCGGATGGCTCTCTTAGCAAAGATGCTTATCCCGTGATCACCGTTGACCATCATAACTTTTGTTTAGCAGTTTGGATTCACTGGATGATGAGCAAAATGAATTTTGTCGTCCAGGGTAAAGGTTTTGATCATTTTTTCATTTATTTTTCTGCAACGTGCAGCCCACTACGAGTGTTTCCTTTTGTTCTTTCTTGGAGGAGTGTCCACAATTTCAGTGGGAACACGTGCTATTATACTGGACTCTGACTCTAAATGCGTACTCCTGTCTAAATGTTTTGGTCCAATTTAGCCTAACAACGGCACAAAACTTATCACAGTAAGTACCGACGAGGACTCTAAACACTGAGACTTCAGCCCCACTCCACTCTATATTCTCAGGAGGGTCGACGTTTCTCTTCATTGTTGGTGTTTGACATAAGTATTTGTTTCAGAGGAGTTGGAAGTCTCATCTTTTTTCTGCTCTTCTTTACCGTTATTCTCTCCCCCAGTTTCCGTCCTCCCTGTGTGTCACTGTATCTTTTGACTCCAGCGTGCTGATGGTGGGGGTGCTGGGTCTGCTACGACTGTTTGGAAGGCGTCCTCCTCTGCAGCGTCCTGGGTGTTTGGGTGGTGTCTTTACCCGTTCAGCAGTGAGGCAGCAGCAAACTCCTTACTCCCTCCTCGTGTTGGTAATACTGTGGTTCACGAGGCTTGTGGTCCAGAGCTGCTGTGTTCTTCTGATTATATGTGTTGGGTGTTAAATGGAAGGGCTCCCCTTCCATAGGAAGCTGTCTCACTTAAAGCATCACCGACAGAAAAATGTATGAGAGGAATGCAAGCTCTGCTCTCTCTGGACAGACTTAGCATTTGGCCCACTTATGTTTGGAGTGCACTCAGGAGGCAGAGCGCCCCGAGCTGCTGCTTGTGAATTATTTATGTTTTTTCTTTCAGGTTTTCTGCGGTGCCCGTATTAGCAAACATTGAGAAAATAGCTTCAAACTTTTTTTTTTTTTTGGGGGGGGGGGGGCTTTTTTTTTTTTTTTTTCTAAGTTTTTTTTATTTTGTTCTATTTTTTTTTTTTTTTGGGGGGGGGGGGGCTTTCTTTTTTTTTTCAGACAGGGTTTCTCTGTATAGCTCTGGCTGTCCTGGGACTCACTGTATAGACCAGGCTGGCCTCGAACTCATAAAGATCTATCTGCGCCTCTGCCTCGGCCTCCCAAGTTCTGCAAGCTTCATACATTTCATCAGCAGGAAGTTTCCGAGGTGGACAACTGTCTTCCCCTCATCGTCCTGTCTATCCTGCAGGGTTGTCTGTTTTTATTCTCTTTCATCAGAATCATCTCCATCATCATTTTGACCAAGAGCATTTAGCAGCTCCACAAAAATTTCACCATTTATAAATCTACATTTTCTGTTTCTGCGTACTTTTTCATCATATATATATATGATATATATATCATATATATATATGATATATATATAGTATATATATATATATTTACTAGTTATTCGGTGAAAGTGCCACCCAGTCAAGAACTTCATCCCTCATACAAAGAATGTTATGTAAAGCAGTTTCATCTTCCACCATAAAATTCTGCTGTAAGGGAGACCAAGAAATTCTGCTGTAAGGGAGACCAAGAACACGTTATGGGCACTGATGTAACTGCATACAGGATTCAGGGTTTTGTTTATTGTTTTTGTTGTTGTTGTTTTGTTTTGTTTTTTCAGCTCATCCACACATGGTTGATTTCTTTTTTTTTTTAATGATTATTTCCTTATTTAATTTACAGCCTGATCCCACCCCTCTCTCCTCCCAGTCCCACCCTCACAACACCTTTTCATCCATTTCCCCTCCTCCTTCTCAAAGAAGGGGAGGCCCCTAAGGGGTCCCAGCCTACACTGGCACCTCAAGTCGCAGCAGGACTAAGTGCATCCTCTCTCACTGAGGCCTGGCAAGGCAGCCCAGCTAGGGGAAAGGGATCCAGATACAGGCAACAGAGTCAGAGGCAGCTCCTATTCACATTGTTAGAGGACCTATATGTTCACTAAGCTGCACATCTTCTACATATGTGTAGGATATCTAGGTCCAGCCCATGCTTGTTCTTTGGTTGGTAGTCCAGTCTCTGTGTGCCCCCTACGGGCCTAGGTTAGTCAACTCTGTAGGTCTTGTGGTGTCCTTGACCCCTTCAGCTCCCTCTATTCTTCCTCCCATCCTTCCACAAGACTCCTAACCTCAGCTTATTGTTTGGTTGTGGGTGTCTGCATCTGTTTCTATCAACTGCTGTATGAAGCCTCTCAGAAGACAGTTATACTAGGCTCGTGTGCGCAAACAAAGTGCAGTATCATTAATAGCGACAGAGGTAAGCAATCCTGCATAGGGTAGGTCTTAAGTTGGGCCAGTCATTGATTTGCCATTACCAGAATCTCTGCTCCATGCCTATACTTTTTGGAGGCGAGACAAATTTTAGGATGAAGGTTCTATGGGTGGGTTGGTGTCCACTTCCCTTTACTGAAGTCCCCCCTAGCTATAGGAGGTGATGACTTAAGGCTCCTCTGCTAGGAGTCTCAGCAAAGGTCACCCCCATAGACTCCCAGGAGTCTCCCCAAATTCAGGGTCTTTAACAGGAAGAGTTGTGCTGGAAAATCCAAGTCACTGTACAAGAAGTCATGATGTGTGCGGGCTGAGTCCTTCGCTGCCTCCATTCTTGGTTTAAGGTTTCCATTTTTTCCAAAATTTTCTGATGATTGGAAGTAAACATAGTCTTTATTTCATCAGCCTTTCTGAGCCTCTTGAGCTGTCCCACTCTCATGTACTGTGACTTTACATGCTTTTGCCAGCAAATTGGTCCCTTTTCAGATTTCTTCCCAGTCTGGTCCACGATCATTCTTCATCTCTGCACCTCTCCCTGACCCAACAACCACTGCCTGGACTTCATTGCCTTCAATGTACCACTGGGTGTTCAACATGACCCAACTGAGTACAAAACACAGCAGCCTTCATAAAATTATTTTTAAAAATATTTTACACATTGCTAAACCAACCCATTGGTATAGATAAAAGAAAGAGAAAAATCGGATTCCCAGTAAACATGCCAGCTAGCAGACAATGTAGACATTTTCAGTGTGAAGTGGTAAGAGTGACTGCTGAGGATGTGCATGGCTCATCTCTGTAATGCTAGCACCTGGGAGGTGTAGGCAAGAGGATCTGGAGTTCAAGATCATTCTCAGCTCCACAGTGAGTTCAAGGCTAGCCTGGCATTCATGAGACCCTATCCCCAAACAACAGCAACAACAGCAACAAAGTTATTGTTGACGCCACTCATAAACGAATGTGTCACACCTGATTCCTTCTAGAACCACGGAGGTTCTCCTGCAGCATCTTGTCACGGATCCTGCCTAGTTCAGTCGGCAGTTTTCCTTCTAAGCCTCGGGGAACAGGGCCGATTTGCTCTTGTTTCTTGGCCAGGATTTATCTGGTTCTGAAAGTCTTTGTGAGAGCCTGCAGTAAAAAAAAAAAAAAAAAAAAAAAAAAAAAAAACAGTCAAAGCTGGTGTAGTATTGTACACCTTTAATCCCAGCACTAGGAAGGCAGAGGCAGGTGGATCTCTGTGAGTTTAAGGCCAGCCATCGTTACACAGTGAGACCCTGTCTCCAAAAAGCAACAAAAATAGCTATAGGAAGTAGGCATGGAATCACTTCTGTGATTCCAGCACTTAGGCATAGAGGCTGCAAGATCAGGACTCCAAGCCGGGCCTGGGCTATTTATATGAGGGCCTGTCTCAAACCCTCAAGGCTACAAGAGTGTGTCCCATGGAGCTGAAGTTACAGGCAATTATGAAGGACCTGATATAGGTGCTAGGAACTTAACTCAGGTTCTTTGCAAGCTTTCTCCAACCCCTACATGTAAGTCTTAAGTATATATTATCATCTTAGGCTTTCACAAAACTTTAAGGATTATTACTAAAGATAATTAACAGCCTCAGTAATTTCAGTAAGACCCAGCAGATGACGGCACCTCCTTTACCAATCTTTAAATCTTCATGGAGTTAAACATCTTAACACTGTCTTGCACAGAATATCTTTTTCTCCTGGGATGGAGGGATAATTCAGTGGTTAAAAGTACTTGTTGTTTTGTTCTGTTCTGTTTTGTTTTGAGACAGAGTTTCTCTGTCTAGCCTTGGCTATCTTAGAACTCTGTAGACCAGCCTGGCCTTGAACTCAGAGACTTGCCTGCCTCTGACTCCCGAGTGCTGGGATTAAAGGTGTGTGCCACCATCACCTAGTTATTTGTTGTCCTTATAGAGAACCCAGGTTCAGTTCCTAACACCCATATGATATTTTACGACCATCTGTAACTCCAGTTCCAGGGGATCCAACACCATTTTCTGACCTCCATGGGCACTAGGTACAAACACGGTACACAAACATGCATGAAGCAAGAAACCATTTTTGTTTTGTTTGTTTGTGTGTTTTTCCAAGACAGGATTTCTCTGTGTAGCCTTGGCTGGCCTGGACTCACTTTGTAGACCAGACTGGTCTTGAACTCACAAAGATCCGCCTGCCTCTGCCTCCCCAGTGCTGGGACTACAGGCATGCGCCACTGCACCTGGCTGCAGAAAGAAATTTATAGGCATAAAATTAATTAACTTTTAAAAATGAAAAAAATATTTTTCAGTAGTCTTTTATGGGTATGAGTAGGGGATATACAACTTAATTTGCTGTAACATTGATATTAGTTAAAACTTTCTTTTTGTTTAAGCTTTTTGTTTGCATTTGTTTAACCTGGTGTCCCAAATAGCCAAGTCTGTCCTCAAACTCTTTGTATCTTGTGGTAGTAAAATATTCTGAGAATATCTCATACATTAAAAGACGGGAACTTTTGCTGGACCTCACAGAGTTAATAATACACCTTACAGTCACCTAAATCTTCAGCCCACTGCCTGCCTACTGTGCAGTCAAATTGTTTGTTTAACCTGGATTTAAGAGAAAAATATAACAAATAACAATACTTGCCTTGGATTTCCCATGTAATCAACTTTTACAGCCTTGCCTAGTTACAGCTCATGCACAGCTGTAATAAGTTATGTACTCTTCCATGCCCAACATAGATAATGCATGTGTCATCTGCTGAAAGTGGAAAATACAGAAGTTGAAAGCAACTTAATATCTACCATAAAGCTTGAAAGCACCTATTTATGGATACTGGTTGATAAATAATGATGATTGCTATCTGGGTCAGTTCAGATCAGTTGGAAATAGTGACTTAATTCCTCATAAAACTCTGCTAAAGTGTCCCGTTCCTTCCCCACGTGATGCTTCTATGCTGTTCAACAGAGACAAAGCAAACCCTTTGTTAGGGACAGACACACATAGAACAGATAGAGACAGACAGATACACAGACTGACAGAGAGAGAGATGCAGGCAAGGATTCAGACTCATACACAGATCAACAGTGGTCAAAAGACACAGGCGGCATGATGGAGAGAATTCAAATCTGGACCATCTTTTGGTTAAATGACTCCAAGACAGATTGCTTTTATTTCTTTCCTTCCCTCAACACTGATTCATTATTTGTCACTCAGAGTCAATGACTAATCCTTGATGGTAGTTGAAGGTGACCTGGCCTACCTTGAACTCCTGATCCACCTCTTAAACTTTAGAATTACAGATGTGTGGCACACCTGTAATCCCAGCACTCGGGGAGGCAGAGGCAGACAGATCTCTGTGAATTCAAGACCAGCCTGGTCTACAAAATGACTCCAGGACAGCCAATGCTACACAGAGAAAATGTCTCAAAACAACAACAATAAAAAAAAAAAAAAAACCAAACCCCTTCCCCCAAAAAAGAATTAAAGAATTACAGGTGTTTGTCACCAAAATTAGATAGCTAAAACTTGTTTTGTTTGTTTGTTTTTCAAGGCAGAGTTTCTCTGTGTGTAGCCCTGGCTGCCCTAGAACTCACCATGTAGACAAAGCTGGCCTCAAACCCACAGAAATATGCCTGCCTCTCCCTCTCAAATGTTGGAACTAAACAAGTGCATTACTGGGCCAGGCTAGATAGCTAAACCTACTTGAAAATAATCTGAAAGTGTATTTCTCTTTTATTCTTTCTTTTTGTTTGTTTGTTTGTTTTGTTTTGTTTTGTTTTTCAAATCAGGGTTTCTTTGTATAATAGCCCTCTCTATCCTGGGCTTGCTTTGTAGACCAGACTGGCCTGGAACTCACAGAGCTCCGCCTGCCTCTACCTCCCCAAGTGCTGGGATTACAGGTATGTGCCACTGCGTCTGACTCTCCATTTTTCTTTTATTGACATTTTTGTCTTGTCTTTGCTTGCCAGCAGAGGAGAATTTACACAGGGAACATTAGTGAGGTAGGCTTGAGTCTTGATGAGTAAGCATGGTTCAGAACCATGGAGAGCAGCCCAAGTGGCCCCAAAGTTAGTAAATGAGTTGAGCACACCATGGTTGACTTTGTCGTACGGTTGTGTGTGTTTCTCAACTGAATTTTTATTTGTGTGTGTGCCTATGTGTGTACGTCTCATCTGTTCCTGTCCTCACAGAGACAGAGGAGGTTGTTGGATTCTTTGGAGCTAGGATTGTAGGTGTTTGTGAGCTACCAAATGTGGGTGCTGGGAACTGAACTGTGGTCCCCTGAAAGAGTAGCAAGCATTCTTAATTACTGAATCAGCTCTGGTCTTGCTCTAAATAAGAGTCTGGAGCAGTGCCTGACGCATTCAAAGTTTCTGGAAATATCTGCCTGTGCCTCACTGTCTGGCTTTTGATTGAACAGCAATGCCTTTCCTTACTGAGCCATCTCACTGGCATAAATAATTTTATAAAATTCAAATTATCTTATTAATTATGTCTGTCTGTGTCTGTCTGAGTTATGCCATGTACGTGCAGATGCCCGCATGTCAGAACATAGTCCAAGAATGAAGTCATGTGAGTAGAATGTGATGTAAGAAAACTCCCAGTAAACAAGACAAGAGTCTTGCGACCTGTTTCTTCAAAACATGGAATTGTTCTGAGAGTATGTTTTTGTGCTCCTCCCAGATACAGTAGACAGGAGTGAGTTCACTTCAAATTGTTCATTAAAACTGATTACTGATATTTGTTTATATGCCTCTATGGAAGAACATATTTTTGCTATGTGTGGTTTGTCCTTGTGATTGTATACAGGTTGAACTCATGAGAACTTCACTCATGTGACCTTTCTTAACCCTCAGAGTATAAATTCCCTAATGCTCTGAGTAAAGTTGGCTATTGCATGAGACTTTAATCCGTGTCATATATCAGCTCCACTCTCCCAGGTCCCATTGCCTCCAGATCATAGGCCAGAAGAGGGCTTTGGACCCCTTAAGGCTGCTGGCTCAGTAGGATTGGTTCTCAGAACCAAACTCTGGATCCCTGGATGAGCATGAAGCAACCCTTGAGCCATACCTCAAGCTCTACAAATCCAACTCTTTAAAAAAGACTCTTATTTTATGTCAATGAGTATTTATGCATGAGTATATGCCTGCATGCACTCTGTGAACTGTCTGTGTTTAGTGCTCATGGAGGCCAGGAGATGGTGTTAGATCTTCTGGATCTGGAGTGACAGGTGGTTGGTTGGGAGTCACCATGTGGATGCTAGGAACTGAACCTGCAAGAACAGACTGTGCTCAACAGCCGAGCCATCTCTGCAGCTCCTCTGTGAAATCTTAACACTTGGAAAGTGGAGGCAGGAGGATCAGGAACTCAAGGACAGACTTGGCTGCATGAGGATCTGTCTAAAAACAACAACAACAAAAGATGTGGTCCAGAGTTGAGATTACAGAGTAGTAGAGGGCTTGGTCTAGTAATAATGTGGCTGTCTGATCTCCGGAACTGCTAAAGAATATGAACCAACATGTAGAGCACAGGTTTGCCATATGTGAGCATACTACATATGCATGTATTCTGTGCATATGTATGTGTACTGGGTTGAATGTGTACTGGATTGATGTGCATATGTATGGGTACTGGATTGAACCCAGAGCTTGGTTCACGCCATTGCAGTCATTCCCATTAAGTTATATGTTCATGCCCTGACACAACTCTCTCTCTTTCTCTCTCTCTCTCTCACACACACACATTAGGGATTAAACCTAGAGTTTTTATATCTTAGGTGAGTGCTTTACCACTGAGGTATGTCCACATCGCATAAATTATATATTTAAATCTTCCTTCTATTTCAAAGTTTTCAAACAGCATATTACAAAATATTCGAGTGTAATTAACCATTTATATGGTAATTTATATTTATTTTTATATTTATGTGTACAGGTGATTTTGCTGCATGTGTGTCTGTGTACCATGTGTGCAGTGCACCCAGAAGGCATTGAATCCCCTGGGACTGGAGTTAAAGATAGCTGTGAATCTCTGTGTAGGTACTAGGACCGGAACCTAGGTCCACTAGGTTAATGCTCTTGACTGCCAAGTCACCTCCCTATCATAAATAAATTTTAATCTACAAATATTTTTAGGGTTTCCTAACTTCCAATGCTTTGAGATAGAGGAATCATGTGATGACTATCTATTTGAGAATTACAAATTTTTACAATTACAAATTAGAATGCTCAACAGCACCATCTGCTGTTGGAAAAAGAGGGAGCAATTGCCGTTTTGCTGCACAGATTTGATCTTCACATTCAAAACGAGTGGAAGTAATTACGGCCGGCTGAACAGTAGAGTTAGGTCTTAACCTTTAAGTGAATACAAAAAAAAAAAAACCTAGCCTCAACTTAAAATATATTTATATGTGTATATGATATGAGAGTGTAAGTGCAGGCATGTGTGTGTCACAGTGCACATACAGAGATCAGAGGACCGTTTGGTGGAGTGGTTCCTTCCTTCCACCATGTGTGTCCTGGGATCAAATTCAGGTCAGCATCCTAAGCCATCTCACTGCCCTCGCTAATCTTCTTTTCAAGAAATAATTTTTAGGAGCTGAGGACATGGCTCAGGAGCTGAGAGAATTTGTTTTGGCAGAGACCAGAGACACTCACTCATACACATAAATCTAAAAATAATATTTAGGGTTTATTTTTATATTACCGTACAGAGGCCAGAAGAGGGCAGTGGCTTTCTTGGAGCTGCAGTTATATGTGGCTGTGAGCTCTCAGACATGCATGATGGGAACCAAACTTAAGTGCACTTAAAAAATATATGTGTAACCTGGGTGTGATGGTACACACCTGAAATCCCAGCACTTGGGGAGGCAGAGGCGGGCAGATCTCTGTGAGTTCAAGGCTGTCTTGGTCTACAAAGTGAGCAAGACAGCCAAGGCTACACAGAAAAACCCAGTATGTGTCTCAAAAACAAAACGAAACAAAACAAAACAATATGTGTGTGTGTAGACTTTTTTCTTTTTTGCCTGGCTGATTGCTTATGTACAAGTCTGTCTGATGCCAGAAGAGAGTTAAGAGGCTAGAGGAGGGTGTCAGGTTCTCTTATACTGGTTCTCTTATACAGCCACTGGTTGTAAGCTGCCATGTGGGTGCTGGAAATCAAGCCAGAAAGAGCAATCTGTGCTCTTAACCACTGAGCCATATCTCCCACCCCACAGCAGTGTTCTTAACTACTAAAGCCATCTTTCTAGCCCAGTGGTTCTCAACATGTGGATTGTGACCCTTCTGGGGGTCAAAGAACCCTTTTAAAAGGGTTGCATATCAGATATCTTGCATTAGGAGTCATAACTGTAGCAGAATTACAGTTATGAAGTAACAGTGAAAATAATGTTGTGTTTGGGGGGTCACAACAACATGAGGAATTGTATGAAAGGGTCACAGCATTAGGAAGGTTGGGAAACCACTGCTCTAGCCCTATCTCCAACTTTCTAAGCATAGATAAATAATGTGAGCATCAGGACACTGGACATTAACATTTCCAGCCTCCTTAGGAGATAGGTGTTGTCTAGAGTTTACTGAGTCCGGTGGGATGTACAAGCATAGAATGATAGTTTTATGATTTGATTTTGTTATTAAAGAAAACATTTTTTATTATATTGCAAAAAAAAAAAAAAAAGGGAGTGGACACATCAGTAACGGAAGAACCAACAGCTTGACTTAATCCCCAACCCTTTCGTTTTGTAGTTCTGGAGATTAAACCCATGGCTTTGCACATGCCAAGCAAGCAGTCTACCACTGGGCTATACCAAAATCCATGTCTTCACTTGAAACCAGTGTCACATACCTATAACCCCAGCAGGTGGAGGCTGGAGGAGCAGGAGTTCAAGGTCCACCTGAACTACCTAGTGACTTTGAAGACTACATTCAATTCACCCACTTTCTATGCATTTAAGTATGTATCTACGTACATGTAAATATATGTATGTATGCCTGGGATGATGCTGGCCGCCAATGCTGACATCCTGAGTCCTATTCCCAAGACCTGTGGTGGATATAAACATGGTTTTGTTTTGGTCCCAGGTGTGGGATGTGGGACTGATTAGATGGTCCACAGCAGCAGCCTATTTGCCTCATGCAAGCTCTGAGAGGAACTCTTTAACAGCTGCAGGTAGTTTAAATCTGAGGACTCTGGAAAGAATAAATGCCAGAGCCCAGAGAGTGTGGGGGCTCTGAGAAAGATCAAGGCTGCTCCTGCCTCCCCCTTGCTGTTCTTGGTTGCTGTTGTGAGACAAGAAGTTGTAGATCTCCTGAAATGAGGATTGGATTGGCCTCAAGGAATCTGACGACCCTAACCAGCAGGAAGCAGCTAAGAGAACTGTGACCCCTCTCCCATTAACCTTTCCCTCTCCTACCAGGTGTTGAGGTGTTGGAAGGGATTGGGGTGAAGTGGGGAGAAAAAGATAAAAGAAAAGCAAATAAAAGTTTTGAAAACTAACACCTGCAAGGACCCACACATAGAAGGAGAGAAAGGTTGTCTTTTGACATCCACATATGTATAATTGCATGTGTGTGTGTGAGCACATAAACAAACACAAATAAATAAACATCTGTAATGAAATTTAAAAGTATATTAGGGTCTGGGATGTAGTTCAGTTGTTAGAATGCTTGCCTAGCATGCATGAAGTTTTGCTTTACATGTCTAGCACCACATGGAGGAATTCTAGCACTGGGAAGGTGGAGGCAAGAGGACCTGAAGTTTAAGGTCATCCTTGGCTATACAGTGAGTTGGAGGCCAGCCCGAGTCTGTCTCAAAAATAAGCAAATAAACAGAATGCTGTTGGTCACAGATTATGAAAAAGCACACCCAGAGATCCTTGGGTTGGAAGTGGCTGTGAAGATTTCTGCATGGCTGCCTTAGGTAAAAGATGAGTCTGTTTTCAGTAGTAAAAGGGATAATTACTACGTAGAGGCATTCTTAAAATCACAGCTATGGAAGAAGGCTATGTGTGGTTATAGAGAAGCCAATGGTTAGTTTGTGGTGTGACTTTCATATTTGGCTGGTGAACATTCCCATCTCTATTTTGAGAGTCATAAATTCTGTCTTCCTTCCTAGAAGAGCAGAGCTATGAACATGACTAATAGCTAATTTCCCCACAACTTGAGTGGCTCAAGGAAAGGCAAATGGTCTGAGTGGGACAAATCGCAAGCATCCTCGGGGAAAAACTGATGCTGGGAATGAATATGTTAAAATGAGAGTGTGGAGTCTGGCCATGTGGGCAAGCCCTACATTGAGGTAAGGGGTTCCAGAGGAATGAAGACAGAAGCAGAGATGCAAGGGGAAGACTCTTGTTGATGAAGCCTGGGGTTGTTGCAGGATATTTGATCCCATTGTGAACCCCAAAACTATGAACTGTAAAACCCTGTTTCTTTAAAGTTTTTTCTTAGATCAAGTACAGAAAGCCATATTGACTATGAAGACTAAATTAAAAAATAACAAAATTATATTAATCATAATTATGATCATAATCATAATTGATACTGAGCTAATTTTAGTTATATTATTTAGCTTTTCATTTAATGCTTCTATTTTTAGGCCATCTGAAGTAGCACTAAATATGGTTTTAAAGTCTTCTATTACAGTAGTTCCCGTCCTTAACTGTCTCCTAGAAGACTTCACAGATGACTTACTGAATCTGATGGCTTCTTTGTCCGAAGCTGGAGTGATCTCTCTGTCTCTAGGGTTGTGCCACTTTTTGGAGCATCAAAATGTTTGAAAGAAGGAAAATCCCAACTGTTCTATTGTACTAATTAAGACTCAGGAGCCAGATGCTAGGATGAAAACCTACTAGCTCAGAAAGGGAGAAAAAATAACCAGCTAGTCTTCCTTCTCAGCTCAGGTCTGGATGGAAAAATCCAAAGGCTCACTAGCTCAGCTGACAGCCCAGGAGCAAGGCCAAAAAAAAAAAAAAAAACCAACCAACCAAACAAAAAAAAAACCCAAAAAAAACCCAACCAAACAAACAATAAAAAACAAAACAAAACAAAAAACAAACAAACCCAAGGCCAATGGCTTGCTAGCTTAGAGCCCAAAAAGCCAGGGAGCTGAGAGCTGAAGCCTAAGCTAAAGCCAGAGCTTGAGTGCTTTCTTCTTCTCCACGCTATCTTAAACATTTCTCAACTTAAAGTCCCTCCTACTCTTTAATCTATGTCAGCTAGTTTCTTGCTCTGCCTCTTGACCTGGGGTTAACTTTATTAAATCCTGTGTACAGAAAGCTCTTGAATTAAAGGTGTGTGCTAGGGCAGGGTGAACCTCCCCATTATCACCAGGTTACAATAAACAGAAAGTTCTTGGAATAAAGGTGTGTGATAGGGCTCAACCACACCAAAGAAACAGGGTTTTACATTTCACAATTTTGGGGTTCACAATGAGATCAAATATCTTACAACATAGGGTTATGCTTGTAGCACACCCTTCTTTTTCCCTGAGCTATCATTCTCCTCTACTCCTTTAAGCTAGTATAATCTTAACTTCTGTTTTACTTTTTTTTTTTTTTAAATCAGTTGGGGATCAAAGCCAGAATCTCATGTATAAGAGACAAGTGTCCTACCACCAAGCAAAATTCCCAGCATGTTTTACATGTATGAGTATGGTTATGAGTGGCTCATAACCACTGAGCCATCTCTCTAGACCCTTATTTTCATTTTTTAAAGACAGGGTCCTATGTACCCTAGGCTTTGTAGAAGTCACCCTGCCTCAGAATCTCAAACACTGGGATCACAGGTGTCAGCCACATGCATGTGTCTTTCACGATATAGACCAAGCTGGCCTTGAACTTGTGCTGATGTTCCTGCTTCTGTCTCGCAGCTGCTGGGATTACACATGTACTTACTGCTACCTAGATACTTTTTGATGTTGTTGTTAAATATGGAGTCGCATGTTTCTAGACTAACCTGAAACTTGCTATGTAGCTGAAGATGACATCTATCTATTTGCCTTCACTTTTCTGGTGCCAGGATGACAGCCATGTCCCACTCTGCCCAGCTTACATTTTTTTTTTCCAACTAGGGTTTCAGCCTGAAAATTCTTGTTGTTTGTTTTTTGAGACAGGGTTTCTCTGTGTAGCCCTGGATGTCTGGGAACTCATTTGTTATTCAGGCTGGCTTGAATCCAGGTAGATTGACCTGCCTCTGCCTCCTGGGCGCTGGGAGTGTGGTGTGTACCACCGTGCCTGGCATTACTTGGTTGGAATTACTGGCATCTGTCACACGCTTTATTTCATTTACATGTACATGTGTGTGTGTGCCTCAGTGTGGGCATGTGCACACAAGGGTACCCTGTACTCGGAGTCAGAAGAGGGCGTTACCCCCCCCTGAAACTGGACTTACTGGCAGTTGTGGGCCACCTGATGTGGGTGCTGGGAATTGAACTCAGGTCCTCTGAAAAAGCAGTAATTGCTTGTAACCACTGGGTCACCTCTCCAGCCCCATTAACTTCTTCTTCTCCTTTTTTTAATTTTTATTTTTGTGCTTTTTGAGACAGGGTTTCTCTCTGTGTAGCCCTGGCTGTCCTGGACTCCACCTGCCTCTGCCTCCCCAGTGCTTGGATTAAAGGAGTGCACCACCACGTCCAGCTAACTTCTGTTTGGACGTTACAAAACTCTTAACTAAAAAGTCTGCTAACACTAGGCATGGTGGCTCACATCTTTAATTCCAGACTCAGGAGGCAAGCAGATCTCTGAGTATGAGGCCAGCTGGGTCTACAAAGCAAGTTCCAGGCCAGCTAAGGATACATCGTCAGACTCTGTATTTAAAAAAGTGTGTTTAGGTGCCCACTGTAATGTTATCTCTTTTAAGTTCAAATAATACTTTGTTTAGTTGAAATCCCAGCACTCAGGGAGGCAGAGGCAGCCTGATCTCTGTGAGTTCAAGGCCAGCCTGGTCTACAAAGCGAGTCCAAGACAACCAAGGCCAAATGGAAAACCTTGTCTTGAATCCCTTCCCCCCAAAACAACAATAAAAACCTTTGCCAATAGCTGAGCAGGATAGGAAGAAAACAGACCCCCTCCTTTTTTTTTTTTTTTTTTCTTCTCTTGAATCAGGGTCTCACTGTATACAGCTCTGACTGTCTGTAGCTTGCTCCATAGACCAGAGTGATCACCTATTCACAGAGATCTACATGCCTCTGCCAATGGCCAGCTCTAGGATGCTGTCTTTGGTCTGGTAAAACTCTCTGTTCCCCATTCTGTCTGTGGCAAGCCTCTGGTATTTCCCTTTTAGCTAAGTAGGTGTGGCTCATGAGATTACGGAGGCTGAGAAATCTGAAATAGGCAAGAATGGCCATCCACACAGTATATAAGTACTCCACCCCCGTGAAGTAAATGCTCTAAAAAGGAAAAGAGGGGCGGAGCCTGTCATGGTGGTGCTAGCCTGTAATTCTAGCACTCGAGAGGCTGAAGCAGGAGTTACAAGGCATCCAGACAGCCAGCACTTCATGTATGAGAGACAAGTGCACGATGCCCTAGCACGCGTCTTAAAAAAAAAAAAAAAAAAAAAAAAGACATTTGAAAATATCCTTTCCCAGAGATCCAGAAAAATGCAGTTTCCTCTTACATTCCGTGCTAACTAAAGCTCCTCAATACCACACTTTCCTCCTCTGTGGCTGAGCACAAGCATGGCAGTCCGCTTCTAAGAGCAAGTCGATGCTCAAAGGATTCACAGTGCGTCCTGGACCCCGCAGAGGGAGCCCCTAGGCACCTGGCCGTCCACACTCCCTCGAGCAGCTGCTGCCTAGCAAGGGAAAGGCGGAAGAACCGGTCAGAAAGTAGCGCGAAGTTGCATCGGTTGCTTACTGCAGGCACATGGGATCTTTGGGAACACCAAGAAGGTCAGGTAGGCCTGAACAGCCATCACCCTGACGGAGCTGCCTGGCCGGGTCTAGAGGACCTGGCCCAGAACAGAGCGCAGGCCACGCCCGGCCACGCCCACCCGCCCCGTGCCCCGCCCCCGTCCAGCCCGGGGAACCCAGTCGTCACAGTATTTCCGGTTCCAATCCTTCCACGGGCTTCTGTCGCCCCCTGTTTCTCAGTCATCTAGCCCCGGCCCCGCCCCTACCGCGTCTTTGACACAGTCACGTGAGGGGCGCTCGCAGGGCCTGCCGGGAGTAGTACTGCCGGCGGGTCAGGGTTCGGTCCAACATGGCGGTTCCTGTCGGACAGTGACCAAGGCTTTGCCGTAGGGAGGACTGAGCGGCGGTGGTAGGAGTCCCCACCTGCCAGGGTGGGATGCAAAGCCTCGGGGAGCGCTGAGCGGAGGCAGGGACGGGCCCAGGCCCTGAAAGCCGAGGCGGCGGCGGCTACGCGCAGTCGGCTGCAGGCTCCGGAGTGGGGCCGCGCCCGGCTGGGCAGGCGGCGGCGGCTGCGGCAAGCTCGGCTCCGAGGCGGGGCGGAGGCCGGGCGCCCGGCTGCGGCCATGGCCCAGTGCGTGCAGTCGGTGCAGGAGCTCATCCCGGACTCCTTCGTTCCCTGCGTGGCCGCGCTGTGCAGCGACGAAGCCGAGCGCCTCACCCGTCTCAACCACCTCAGCTTCGCCGAGCTGCTCAAGCCCTTCTCTCGCCTCACTTCCGAAGGTACGTGGTGTCCTTCCTCGATCCCCGCGCTGAAGCCGAGCCAGGGCTGAGAGAAGGAAGTTGGGAGCGAGTGGAGGACTAGAGGGGCGACGGGCCGGGGTTGCGGCCCGATGAGGGCCGGCTAGCGTCTGTCAAGACCGCGCGCTCCTGACTGCCCGGTTGGACAAACCGGGTCATGAAATCGCAGAGATAAACTTTGAGTGTCGAGACTGCTCTTATCAGCCACCCAACAGGATTTGGCACTTACTGTACGGTTCAGATGGGAAGATGCAGCCTCCAAAACGGAGTGTAAGAGTGACGATCTGTCATGCCCCCCCAACCCCCCATCGAGTATTAAATCTGTCTTTCCAAGTTATCTTGTTCATGACATTCCTCTAGCCTTGAGGGTCACCAAACATCTCTCTGGCTATTGACTCTTTTACTTTCGACCATTAAAACGGGTTCTTAGCTCTACTGTAGTTTGCCCAATCTCAAGGAAGTAGCAAAGACTGCACGAATTAATAAAGGCTAGGACCTTCGATGCGGCTCAGTTAGGAGAGTGTGTCCGCCTAGCATGCTGGAAGCCGCCATCGGTTAGACTCTCAGCACCACATAACCTGTGCGCACCTGCGATCCCAGCCTTTGGAGGTAGAGGCAAGAAGTTGTTTTAAGTCTTTTCTGAGCTATGTAGGTGTTCGAGGCCAGCCAGGGTTACATATGACCCTATCTAAAGAGAAAAAAAAAAAAAAAAGTTAAGAAAAGGAAAGGATAAATTGTAACTAACAATGTAGATGTATCAACTTACCTAGATTTATAGGGCTGGAACAGTTCAAACATTTTGCTTTTTTCATATTGATAGTTAATCATGAGAAATGTATTCATATTTAAGAGTTATTTGCTTTATCCAGCTTTATTTTTTATGTTTGTTAATTTTTAAGATGGGTTTCACTCTAGGCCAGGCTGGTCTGGAACTCACTATATATGTAGCCTGGCAGGCCTCAAACCCCAGGCAATTCTGTTGAAACCTCTTGAGTGTTGAGATTATAGGCTTGAGCCACCATTCTGGGCTCCTTCTCCAGTTTTTGATTTTTTTTTTTTAAATTAGGGAAAAAACTAAATTTTACGTACAGTTTTATTCAAGGAGCCTAGAGAGATGGCCCAGTGATTAAGAGCACATGAAGCTCCTGCAGAGGACCAAAGTTTCATTCCTAGCACCCATGTCAGAATTTCTTGTAACTCTAGCTCTGGGGGGAATCCAAGGCAATCCCCCCCCCCCGACTTACTTTATTTATCTATATCTACCTACCTACCTATTATTTATTTATATATTTATTTTGGTGTTTGGGGACAGGGGTTCTCTTTGAAATAGCCCTGGCTGTCCTGAACTATGTAGACAGGCTGGCCTTGAACTCACAGAGATCTACCTGCCACTGCCTCCTCTGTCCTGGGATCAAGCTGAGCCCCACAGACAGTTTTTTTTTTTTTTAATAATTTTTATTTTTTATGTTAATCACAGGTTATTTACTTTATATCCCAGCTGTTGCTCCCTCCCTCATTCCCTCCCAATCCCACCCTTCCTCCTTCATCTCCTCCCTCCCCCTTTCCAAGTCCACTGATAGGGGAGGTCCTCCTCCCCTTCCATACAGTTCTTTAAAAGTTAAAAATTTTATTTAAGTATACTCCCAAGTGTGGTTTAGCCCTGATCAGTTTGACTTTCTCTGTGCTCTTTCCTACTGCGTTAAGAAAAGGAAACAGGGCTGGAGAGATGGCTCAGTAGTTAAGAGCACTGTCTGCTCTTCCAAACGACTCAGGTTCAGTTCCCAGTACCCACATGGCAGCTCACAACTGCCTGTAACCCCAATTCCAAGAGATTTGACACCTTCACACTGTTACACATAAAATAAAGTTTACTTTATAAAAAAAAATTGCAACAAAAAGAATGCAAAACCTCCATTTATATCTTTTATATTATTAAATACTTATTAAAATAAACCTGCCAAAACTTTAGAAAGACATGGGTTAAATAACTAATATTACTAAAACTAATCCCACCAGGATGGGGAATATTCCCAAATAGGGGGAAAAATGGTTGTTAGTACAAGAGGTACCAAGTTCAATTTTCAGCATCAAAAAGAAAAAAAACATTTTCATTTGCTATTTTTTTCTTTATAAATTTTTATCATACCTACCAAACATTTAACTATATACATGAGGCCTGACATGGTGGCACATGCTTATAATCCTAATATTTAGAACATAGAGGCAGGAAGATCAGGAGTTCAAGGCCAGCCTGGTTCCAGGAGACCTTGCTCTCCAGTATAAATAACTAATTTTAAGCACTTCCAGAAGATTAGATGATCGATGATTCAGATCATAGTACCTTGAGTCACACTGCCTGTTTTCAAACCTTTGTTAGATATAAAACTTCAATTAAGCTACCATTGATGCCCTCAATGCCCTCAATTTTTTTTAATTTGGTATGTTTACACTTAAATATCCTTTCTTGCCAGTAGGTGCATTTTTAAGAACTCTTCTGTGGTGGCGCTGCTGTCACTGGACAGTGCAGTGATGGAGGCGAACTACCTGTCCACTTCTCCTTCCCTTTGCAGCCTAGGAAAGATTAGGAAGGGATATAATGAGGTGGCTGACAGAGAGACGGTAGTTAGGGAAAAGCAACCACTGCTCCTTCAGGAGACGGGGAAGGAATGAGGGTGGGATGGTGTCTTAGTTCCCCTTGTTCTTCTTGTAAAATACTCTGACAAAAGCAGCTTAGGAGAGAAGGGGTTTATTTTAGCTCATGGTTGAAAGTATTGTCTATTATGGCAGAGAAGTGAAGGCAGCAAGAGCCTGAAGCATCTGGTCAGAATCCACAGTCAGGAAACTGATGATTTCAAAGTAGTGCTATCTCTTTCCCAGTGTATAGTCCAGGATCTTTTTAAAGTAGATAGTTCCCTCTGCAGTCATGATGAGGAACCATCACAATCAAGATAGCCCTGCAGTAGCATGCCCAGTTTTCAGTGATTAAGTTTGCAGTTAAGACTGCCATCCAATGATTAGGTCAGAAGGTGTAAATTGTAGTCTAGTGATTAGCAGAGAGCAGCAGGAAAGTTGTTTTCAGGAGTTCAGAATGCAGAGGAGGTGCCTGCAAGAGGGGAAGCTTGAGTTTCAGGAAGGGGCTTTTAGATTTTGTTTCTAGTGGTAAATATGAGGCAGTCTTGAGTTCTTCAGTAAGGCCATTTTGGCAGATCTTTGAGTTTGTAGTATATAAGGTTTCATGTGAGTTGGTATAAAATTTTGAAAACTTGAAGCTCTCATGGTACATGTCTATAATCCTATTACTTTAGAGGCTGAGTCAGGATTGCTTGCTTGATACCAGCTTGAATTACATAGGGAAACACTCAAAAAAGAGGAAAAAGATATAGTTCAAAGGTGATTGAGATATAGACTTCAGTTGCTACATAAAAATTTTCGTAGAGGACTGGAGAGATAGCTTAGAGGTTAAGAGCTCTGTTTGTTCTTCCAGAGGTCCTGAGTTCAATTCCCAGAAACCACATGGTACCTCACAACTATTTCTAATGAGATCATTGTCCCCTTCTGGCCTGTTGACATATATGCAGGCAGAACACTATATAAATAATAAATAAAATTTAAAAAAATATTGGTAGAACATGAAGTTATGAAGGGGCTGGGGGTACATATGGGAGGGGTTGAGGGAGGTGGAGTATTTGAGTATAATCAAATATGAAATATAAATATGAAAAATAATCAAAATATGAAATACTCAAAGAGTTAATAGAAAATACTATATTTAAAAATTTGGTGAGCTCTCTCTGCCTTGGTTTCTCTCCCCTTCTCTGACTTTCTTGGGGTGTCTCACCCACTCCCCTTTTCTCTCTCTTCTACCCTCTCCCACTGTCTTTATCTTTCTTTCTTTCTCTCCCTCTTTTTCACCTCATCTCTGTACAATAAATCTCTTCATACCAGAAACAGCACCAACAATAAGTTGGTGAAAACCAAACTGTCTTTATGTTGGTGGCAATAAATAAAATTTTGAATTTTTTTTCTTTCATGGTGTGTCTGTTTGTATGAAATATAGACTCTTCAAAGCTTTTTTTTTTTAACCCCCTTAGGCAGTAAGTCTTAAGGCTATCACTTTAGGCAGTACAATTTCAGGATCCAAGTTTTAAAACAAGTTAAATTTTATTCATTCATTCATTCATCCATTCACTTATTTACTTATTTTGGTTTTTCAATATTGGGTTTCTCTGTGTAGCTTTGGCTCTCCTGGAAATTTCTTTGTAAGCTTGGCCTCAAACTCAGAGATCCATCTGCCTCTGCCTCCCAAATGCTGGGAATTAAAGACCTGTGCCACCACAACCAGCTCTAAATTGTATTTTGAAGAGATTTACTTATTTTTATTTCATAAGTATGAGTGTTTTTACCAGCACATCTGTCTGTGCACCACATGTGTTCATTGTTGGCAGAGATCAGAAAAGAGTTTGAATCCCCTGAAACTGGAGATACAGATGATTGCTAGCCACCCTGTGAGTGCTGGGAATTGAACCCTGGTCCTCCAGAAGAACAGCCAAAACCTCTCTCTAGTCCAAGTTAAAATTTCTTTATTCAGAAAAAGGAATGTAAACAAATAAACGAGACTAGATTTTATTTGTGGCCTGCAGGTTTGTTTGATTTGTCCTGGCTTCTGAGATCAAACTTGGCTTAGTATACTGTCATGCAGTAGACCTATCTTTAGTTCAGGAGAAAAACACAGTTTAAAAATATAGTGAAAAGAAGGTTGCTAGAAGAATTTTGAGTACTGTATTTGTATAGCCCTTTGAAAATAGAGTTTAGGCTTCATATGCATATATATCAGATGCTGGAGAGGCATTTAAGGTTTCCTGCATGTTTTTTAAAACTAAAAAGACATGTGCTGAATATATTGATAAAGCACAATTAAATGGTTTTGCATATATTCTTGGTGTGTGTTCCAGACCTAACTTGCATTCACTGTTTAAACATTTTGTAATCCTAGTACTTACTCTCTGTGGTGCTGAAAATTGAGCTGGGATGTTATGATGCTAGGGAATGCGTGTTTTTCTGTAGTAAAGAATGCTAGAGCTGTAATACAAAACACACTCTAAAGCATCTTTCGATGTTCTTTGTCTCATACTGGTAAGTCAGGGCTTTTAGTTTGTTTTTTGCATATAATGGCTTCCAGTTTTTATTTATTTAATGGGATTTTAGTGTGTGAGAATGTGTATCTCTGTGTCTATAGGCAGTTTTTTTGTTGTTTGTTTGTTTTTGTCCTTTTTCTTTGGTTCTTTTTTTTGTTTGGTTGTTTTGTCATTTTTAGATTTGTTTTTAAATATTTTGTTTTATTTTATACTTTAAATTACAGTTTTGGAAATGGTTGAAATTGTCCAAATTTATTTAAATGATTAAAATAATAGAATGGAATTCTGGAAGTTCGTCAGTTAAGCCTAGTAAATGTCTTTGAAATGCTACTTGTCTAATTTGTTGTCTTTCTTTGTTTCTTACTTTTTTTTCTCCTCCTTTCTCATTTCGTTTTCCTCATTTTCCTTTTTCTGTCTTCTTTTGTCTTCTTCCTTGATAAGATCTTGTGTAGGTCAGGCTGGCCTTGAACTCCTGATCCTCTTGCCTCCACTTCTTTTTTGTTATAACCATTATAATCCATTTTTAGGTTAAATATCTTTTACTTATAAACTTTCCTTTTTTTTTCCTTTTGATATCCGGGGGTTAAACCTTTCTGAGTGACATACCCCAAACCAAAAGCATTTCATCTTAGCGCTGTTCTTATTGCTGTTCTATGGCTGTGACAAAACACCTGACAAAAACAACTTAGGGAAAAGGGATTATTTTGACTTATTTAGTTTAGGGTACAGTTCATCACAGTGGGAAGGCATGGCAGTAGGAACACAAGGCAGCTAACTGGTCATATCTGCAGTTAGGAAGCAGAGACTGGTACTCATCTTTCTCCTTTTTCTTCATTTCTGAGACCCTAGCTCATGGGATGGTGCCATTCATATTCAGAGTGGGGTTTCCCTCTTTAGTTAATTCAGTCTATCAATTCCCTCAGAGTCAGGCCCAGAAGTTTGTGTCCTAGATGACCTGAGATCCTGTCAAGTTGATTGTCAGTATTGTCAGACTACCACTCATCTGTCTTTCCCTTGTCAACCTGATATCCAAATATATCACTTTAAAATTTTTTAATCCTTATTTTTATTTTATGTTTATGACTGCCTGTAAGTTTGTTTATGCACACATAGGTGCATACAGGGCCCTCGAGATTAGGTGAGGCTGACTGATCCCCTGGGACTGGAGGTATAGATGATTGTGGGTCTCTGTGTGGATGCCAAGAATCAAACTCAAGCCCTGTGGAAGAATAGCTAGTGCTCTTAACCACTGAGCTGTCTCTCCAGTGCCCAAATATATCACTTTTAGACCATAACCTTCTACCTTTTGTCTCTATAGACACATAAAGGTACTTCATAATATAGAATGCATTCAGTCTAAAATCAAAAGCCCTTAAAGCTTTTAACAGTACAATATTATTCTGAAGTTAAGTGCAAAGTTTCTTCTGAAACTCTGATGATGTCTTCACATAAACTCCTATTAAAAAAAAAAAAAAAAAACATAACAGGTTACCTACTTCCAATATGGTATGACATAAAATAAACACTTCCACTTCTAAAGGGAGGAATGAAGAGTGTAACAAGGACAGTTTGGACTGATGCAGCACTGAAACCCAGCAGGGCAAACATCAAATCATAAACTCCTTGTTGGGTTTCTGGACTTGTGTTCCAGATGGCTTGCATAGCCCCACCCTTCCTGATCTGCCACCTGCAGCTCATACAGTCTTTCAAGCAGTTTCACCCCATTCCTGTAGCTTTTCTCAGCAGATGCCCCATTTTCCCGGCCTTCCGTGGCATGCCAGAACCTCCCAGTGCAGCTTAGGCTGTCACTTCCCTGCTTCACACAGTGGGGAATCCAACCCTGTCACATATTGCCCTGCCTCAGGGGCATTTTAGAACCTTGGCATGGTCTTCCATGCCACTTAACACTTGTTTCAACTTTAATGCCTGTAAAGCTGGTACCATGTGTATGATGCCAAGTGTTGCCAGCTTGAGATGTACTTAGGCTCCTGGACCAGAGTTGAATTGTTCTCTGTGTCTTCCAAGATGACTCTGGGGAGATAATTTTCCCTAGAGTTGTTTTAGAGCAGGGTACTCTTTCAGCAGCATTGTTTAGACTCCTTTAAAGGAGTTTGGGTTTTCTCAAGTTGTAGTACTAAAAGGGTGAAGTTGCTCTCTAGGCACTTTTCCTGGCTTTTCAGTTGAGATAGGTTTCTCTGGAATGTGGCCGGTCGGTCGGTCGGTCGGTCTGTCTGTCTGTCTATCTATCTATATGATTACATCTTCTTTCTTACCATTGTGGCCTGTCTGGAGCGCACACATACACTACACACACGCACACACGCACGCGCCCACGCCTGTGTGGAGGTCAGAGGATCTTATAAGTTGGTTCTTTCCTTCCAAAATGTTACAATCCAGGGATCAAACCAGTCTCAGGCTTGGCAGAAAATGTCTTGCTGAATCATCTTGCTGACATGTTGTCTTTAGCTTTAAATTCCCTTTTCCGAACAAATGGCACATTTTCCCATCATTTCGCTTCACTTGTTGTCTCTCACTGTAGACCTGGGTAAAAGCAGTAAGCAGTAATCAGGACACAGCCTGGATGCAGGATGCTATCTGGCTTAAATTTTTCTCAGCCAACTAAATTAGTTTATTACCTTTGAACTTGACGTCACTGAAGTTCTCAGGCCAAAGACAGAGGAAACCAGGGTCTTGGTTAGAATTTAACAGGAATGCCGCTAACCTACTTCGGAGTGGACTCCTTCCTCTTTGAAACCCTGTAAACAAGGCTTCCAGCGTTAATATTTTTCTTGGCAATCTGATTTTCCAAATTCCCACCAGAATGGCCTGTTAAACTCTTCTTACAACCTTCTAAGGCTTTCTCTCTTTTTTCTTTTTAAAATAAGTTATTTATTTTTATTTTATGTGCATTATCTGTGTGAGAACATTAGATCCTGGAGTTAGAGACAGTAGAGAGCTGCATGTGGGTGCTGGGAATTGAACCCAGGTCCTTTCGAAAAGTAGTCAGTGCTCTTACCTGCCGAGCCATCTCTCCAGCCTCAGTCTGTGGCTTTCTAAAGCCCAAAGTTCTAAGCTTTTCGATGTTCTTCTGTGAAGAATGTCAGAAGCCTTGCAATCAATCACATGGTCAGGTTCTTCACCACAAGTTCTGCTTCTGCTATCAGTGTCCTGTTAGTTAGTTACTCTCTTCATTGCTATGACGTTTTGGTTTTTCGAGACAGGATTTCTCTGTGTAGCCTGTCATTTCTGTCCTGGACTCACTCTGTAGAGCAAGCTGGTCTGGAACTCAGAGATCCAGCTGCCTCTGCCTCCCAGAGTGCTGGGATTACAGGTGTGTGCCACCACTCCTGGCTTGATAAAAACATCTTTAAAGAGGAAAAGTTTATTTTGCCTGACAGTTTGTGGGAAGACATGGTAGCAGAAACAGGAGGCTGGATGGTAACCTTACATTCACAGTCACCAGAGAGATGAGTGAATGCTCAGCTCATTTTCCCTTTTGTTCAGCTCAGGACCTGAACCTATGATGTGATGCAGTCCATATTCAGGATGGGCCTCTCACTTCCCTGAATTCAATGTAGAATCTCCTTGTCTGTCAGGCATACTCAGGTTTGCCTCCTGATGACTCTAGAGCCTGTCAAGCTGACAATATTAATTCACAGCTATTACTATGTTGATGTAACTAGGTAATTAATTCATCTCCATGGTTTTGAAGTGAGGGTGTGCGTGTGTGTGCGCGCGCGCGCACGTGCGCTTCTAGTTTGTATACAGGGCCTGGGGTATGTAGGATAAGCAAACTATAGCATTGTTTCCAAATCTCAAAGAAAGGTTTACTAAATATTTGGTTGCTTATAGTATTTGACAGTTATGGAACCAACAATAAGGGAAATACATGCAAAATATGTTCCTAAAGATTTCAGAGGTATGACATAGTACTCTGGCAGTTGTCTATTCCTTTATTTTTTCCTCTTTCCCCGCCTTTTCCCTTTCCCCTTTTCTATGTCATAATTATACAGTTGGGAAGTTTTAATTATTGAGGGAGGTCTGTGTATATTTAACTGACCAATGACAAAACAACAATCATAAACAAATACAGAGAATACAGTACTCATTTTCACTATTCAGCTAGCACATGTAAACTTGTCATCTTTTTAAATCATTGTGTGTACATGTACATAAGTGTGCCCATGGCATGTGTGTGTGCAGGGCAGAGGAAAATCTTGGGTGTCTGTCCTTGCCTTCCACCTTATTTGAACTAGGGCCTCCGTGTTCACCCCTGCATGTGCATCTAGCTGGCCTGTAAAGTATCCCAGGATTCTCTTGTTTCTATTATGATGTCTCTGGTGTCTCATGCCAGTAATTCAAGCACTCTAGCAGCTCAAGCCAGGGGAATGCCTTGCTATAAGTTCAAAGCCAGTCCAGACTACAAAATGAGGCAAATATTTATGGCATATGCTATCTT
Source organism: Psammomys obesus (assembly GCF_907164565.1). Taxonomy (NCBI): domain Eukaryota; kingdom Metazoa; phylum Chordata; class Mammalia; order Rodentia; family Muridae; genus Psammomys; species Psammomys obesus. The sequence continues at coordinate 14,913,350 of NW_026596069.1, forward strand.
GATATTTTATTATTATTTAGCACTTAATTTTTCGTTGAAACAGTGCCTCATTTTGTGGTCTGGGCAGGCTTTAAACTTATAGCAAGGCATTCCTCTAGCCTGAGCTGCTGAAGTGCTTGAATTCAGGTATGAGCCACAATACCCGAGTAATATTTTAGTTTCTTATAGTCTTTTCTTCTCTGCCTCTGAAATGTGTGCAGCCCTGGCTTGCTTGGAACATGGTATGTAGACCAAGCTGCCTTGGAACTCAAAATAATCCTCCTGCTTATGCCTTCTGAATTCTGGGATTGTAGGTATGTTTTCTACATCTGATGAGCTTTTATGTTTTTAACTTTAAAATTTTCGAAGTTTCTGAGGAAGTATAAGAAATGTAGTTTGTAACTGATTAAATTATAAATGAGCCAGGTTGTATAAATGTTTGTGGGGAATCCCAGCACATTGGAGGCAGAAGGATCACTGTACGTTCAAGGCCACTCATGCTTCATACAAACACCCTGCCTCAAGCCATAAAGGGGCCTGAGACTTTACAGGTGGTGGTTTTGGACAACACTGAATGCAGGGGAAACAGGACCTATAGAGAAATTGTGAACAGTAGCATTGTGTGAGTAGAAGGAATGGTTTCCTATTTGAGACAGTCTCTTGTAGCGGTGGGCTTGAATTCCTGATCCTCCTGCTTCTGTCTTTCAGGTGCTGGGATTGTAGGCATGTGCTGGCAAAGAGGAAGGAGGTTTATGATTAATAGGTATTTCTTTTGGTTTGTAAGGGAAAATGTAAACCAGTTGTATTCTGGAAGAATATTCTTTTAGTTCTTAGTTTCTGATTTGAGTTTCTTTTGTATTTGAAAACTATTAACTCAGTTTTAGTTTAGGATGCATTATACAAAGTTAATTTAAAATTTCTTTCTCTTTTTTAAAAGTTCACATGAGAGATCCTAATAATCAACTGCATATAATTAAAAATTTGAAGATAGCAGTAAGCAACATTGTCACCCAGCCACCTCAGCCGGGAGCCATTGGGAAGCTTTTGAATGATGTCGTTTCTGGCAGCCAGCCTGCAGAAGGATTAGTCGCTAATGTGATTACAGCGGGAGATTATGACCTTAACATCAGTGGTATGTAACAAATGTTGTTATGATTTCTTAAATGAATTTTTTTAAATTAGGAGAATAATTCTCCACCTTGGAGACCTTTTAACCAAACATTTTAGTGCTTTCAGGGTGTTGGAGTTGGGCCCGCAGAGCGGTGCTGAAAGACATTCCAGGAACTTCTTTGTTTTTAGTCCAGCACCTTGTAGTAAATAACCTAGGGTAATCAGTGTTTCATGAGGAAACTAACAGTAGATAACAGGTTTTTTTATATGATTTAATATTGTTATTAAATGAAAAGCATGTTATACTTTTACTCTTGCTTGGTGTTAAGTGGAAATGTTTATAAAGTAGGTATAAAGACATAGTTTAGATACTTTAAACCAGTTTAGGTAGTAAGTACATGTTTTCATGATAAGACTGACAAGGAAAATAATGTATGAATATGTAGAATGAGTTAATATTTGATGTTATCTTTTCCGGTGTCCAAAAGTCTTATTAAAAATACATGGAGTGAATTCTTAAAAGGAAAGTGTTAAAAATATGTCATCTAGTTACAATCTCAGTCTCTTAAAAATTGTTTAAAAAGAGCATAAATTTTCTTAGGCTGGTACAGTTGATATTCTGACACTTACACATCCTAATTATATAGCTAAAGATCTTCCTGTACCAGTGAAGGCCAGCTGCTAAGGTGTTTGCCATGCAAGCCTGACAACTGGAGTTTGAGTCTCAGAACTCATGGGGATGTGGAAGAGAACTGACTGTACAAAGTTGTCCTCTGACCTCCACATAGGCTCTGTGGCATACATGCACCCTCACTAATAATAATAATACGAATACAGATCTTTCTACCATATACAGAGGACTTAGTGGCAGCTTTTAGGTTACCATTTGGTCTCTAAGTTTGTATGCATAAAAATATGTGCTGAATTACTGTGTTTTAGTCTGACATACCTTTCTTTGCCATTACTTTTAATTCCAGCAACATGGATTAACTTGATAATTTCATTTAATTTTTTATTTTATAGTGCTTGAATTTGTTCCAGAGCCTTAAACATACTAGTCATTGAGCCCACCACCGAGCGGTTATACCAATTAAAAGAATTTGAATTTTTAGATTCACGTCTAATCAGTTTCTGGCACAATGTATTTTAATGTGATGCAAAATTTTGAAGATTTACCTGAGAAATGGTAGAATTTGAGTTTTGGGTTTTTTGTTTTGTTTTTTTTGGTCGTCGGTGTTGTAGGAGTCAGGCAAGTACTCAGATGTTAGTGTGTTAAGCTTTCATACCATAAATTCTGAGTTAATCGGGGACTGAGGCAGGCCACTGACTTTGTGAGGCTTTGTTTCATCTGAAAACATGAACCCGACTAGATTCTTTCACTTCCATCCCCTTCCCTGTTCTCTCCTTCCTGGTCTGATCTTCTCTCGAACCCCTTCCTGTCCCCCTTTTCTCTTTCTCTCTTTCTCTATGTTCCTTTCCTTTCCCTGTTTTCTTCTTTGCCCAACGCCATTGTTATATTTTTTGTTTGTTTTGAGAACTCAATAGCAATACACTTCTTCTTCTTCCTTAGCCTTGGAATTAAAGGTGTGTGCCATCACACCCAGTTCTTCCTTTTTTTTTTTTTTTTTTGTGTGTGTGTGTGTGTGTGTGTGTGTGTTTTCTCTTTTTGGTTTTTCAAGACTATTTCTCTGGGTAGCCCTGGCTGGTCCTGTGTGGACCAGGCTGGCCTCCCAGTTAGAAGAGATCTGCCTGCCTCTTCCACCTGTGCTGGGATTACAGGCGTGCACCACCACACCCAGCCTCACAGTTCTTTCTTGAGGAAAGGCCTCAAGCTTTCTGTGTAGTTGATGGTGCTTTTGAACTCTGTGATCCTCCTGCCTCTACCTTTAAGTGCTAGGGTTTTAGGTGAGTATAACTACTTGCAGATTCTCTGAATCTATTTTACATATGGTCCTTCCTTCCTTCCTTCCTTCCTTCCTTCCTTCCTTCCTTCCTTCCTTCCTTCCTTCTCCTTCCTTCCTGTCCTTCCTTTTCTCTCTCTCTCTCTTTTTTTTTTTTTTTTTTTTTTTTTTTTGTTTGAGACAGGGTTTTGTTGTGTATCCCTGGCTTTCCTGGAACTTGTGACAGTCCTCTTGTCTCATCCTCTTGACAAGCCTGCACTGCTAAGCTTAACGTTTGGTTTTCAGATTTATTGATTTTCTGTTGTGCACTTTGCATGATGCAGAGAAATATATAAGGCACACTTTATAATGTAGTAAAGGACCATCATTAATCAGTAATCATAGTGGACTATGATTTATAATGTTACAGCCATAATGAATGTAGTAGAGATGGCTTATCTGGTATGCCAAAGGACTAAGGGGATACAAAGAGGAATTGTCTATCATATAGGAAAGTAGTTTTGAGGTTTTATGGGGTTTTTTTGTTTTTTTTTTTGTTTGTTTGTTTTTGTTTTTGGAGACAGGGTCTTGCTAAGTGTCTTAATTGCTTTTCTTTTACAATGAAAAAACACCATGACCGAGGAAACTTATAAAAGAAAGAAAGCATTTAGTTGAGGTCTTGCTTACTGTTTCAGAGGATGAGTTCCTGACCATCATGTTGGGGAGCATGGCAACAAGCATGCAGGTATGGCACTGGAGCAGTAGCTGAGAGCTATGCATCTTGAGGCACAACCATGAGGCAGAGAGTGACTGTACCTGACATGGGTTTTTGAATCCACAATGTTCCCTATCCCTCTCCAGTGACGCACTGCCAATAAGACCACACCTCATAATCCTTCCCAAATAGTTCTACCAACTAGGGGCTAAGAATTTAAATATGTGAACCTTGGGGCCCATTTTCATTCAAACTACCACAGTATGTTTCCGAAGGCTGACCTTCAGCTCACCGTGTAGCTCAGTCTAGCTTCCAACTCTTGATCTTCCACCCAGGCTTTCTGGTGTACAAACATATGTTTTTGTACTGAAAGTACTTTTGATCTCTAAGGTCCCCTCCGACATTTTTTTAAAACTTGGTAACAATGACACATGCACATAGATCGCTTAAAAGACAGAAAGAAGCAGTTCTGTTCTCCTCCATACCAGATTCTTTATTGTTTTTTATGGTGTTATATTTTCTCAAAAAAGTTTTAAATTTATTATGTGTGTGTTTTGGTAACATGTATGTTTGTGTACCAGGTGCATGCTTGGTATTCAAGGAGGTCAGAGGAAGGCATTCATCCTCTGGAACTGGGGCTGTAAACTGCCATGTGGATTCTGGGAACTGAACCCAGATCCTCTGCAAGAGCAACAAGTGTTCTTGACTGCTGAGTCATCCATCCAGCTCCTCTGAATTTCTTTTATTGTGTTTATTTACATGTATCTGTATGAGTGCACAAGAGTGGAGGTCAGAGGATAACTTGTGGAAATTGCTCCTTTCTTACTACAATGTGGGTCCTAGAAATTGAACTTAGATGTAAGGTTTGACAGCTAATGCCTCTAGGTACCGAGCCATTACACTAGCCTGGTGTTACATTTTCTAAGCCTTTTTTCCTCTCTGTCTGTTTGTCTGTCTGTCTGTCTTGGCAGGATCTCACTTGTAGTTCTGCTTGGCCTGGAACTTCGTGTGTAGACCAGGCTGGCTTTAAACTAATAGAGATCCACCTGCCTCTGTTCCCTGAGAGCGGAATTAAAGGTGTGAGCCACCACATTTTTATAAGCACATTTTTTATGGATATGTTGGTATCCATGTCTTCATCAGTTTTAACTAATTAAACAATAAGGACTTTTAATTAATTTTAACAATTAATAAAGCCTTAGGTAATTTTTAGGAAGGGGGTAATTATTTACTCTAAATTTTCTGCATCACCTAGTGTAGTTTCCATAATTTTTGGTTAATATTCCCTGTTTACAGTATTATTTCTAAATATAGTTTATCCTAGGGCTTTCTTTCTTTCTTTGTGTGTGTGTGTGTGTGTGTGTGTGTGTGTGTGTGTGTGTGTGTGTTAGTAATCATCTTTAAGATCATTTTGCTCAGAGTTCTTTGTATTCTCTCAACCTTCCTGAGTAAGATTTTGAATTTGTCAGGTCAGTTTTCAAGTAATTCCTCATCAAGATTCCTTCCAGAGACTTTTCTCTCTCTGTTGCTGGTGTCTCCAGTGAGGATGGTATCATTCCCCAGGGAGTTGAAAATTGCTTTGGGGGCTAAATATTTTTTTTATACAGGTACTTATTTCTCCAAAGAGTCATATCCATTCATTTTTATTATATAATTTCAGACTTTTTGGGTCAGGAGTGTAACTTAGTGAAAGAACACATGCATAGTGTGTAATGACCCCAAGCTGGGAAAAAGAGGAGTGGTTAGGAAAAGGAGTCTAAAGACTGCTGGGAATTGTGGCTCACGCATATAACCTCAGCACTGTGAAGGCTTAGGCATGGCTTAGGGTTGCTCCCAGTTCAAGGCCAGCCTGGACTACATGGTTCCAGGCCAGCCTACTATACAGACTAAGACTCTGTCTCAAAGGAAGTAAGTGTAAGAACATTCATTGGTGAAAGGTAACAAAAAGTTAAAAACTATTTATCTACGCCTGTCTTGTTCTGATGACTCTCCAAGGCACTTTCCACAGTTGTAATCCTATGGATTTTCTTTCCTTCTCTTACTTTATTTTACTTTATTAATATTACCATCATTCATAATGTGAATGTGTGTGTGTGTGTGTGTCCGTGTGCCATGGCACATTTATGGAGGTCAGAGGACCACATCGTTAGGTTCTTTTGTGGATTGTGTGGATCATGAATTCATTATCAGGCTTGCATCAGGGAGCAAGTATTTTTACCTACTGAACCAGCTAGCCACATTCAACTCACTCTCCCCACCTCTCTTTCTCATATTCTCTCTCTCTCTCTCTCTCTTTCTCTCGCTCCCCCCCCTCCCGCACCGCATGTATTTCCTCCAACTCAGGGTAGAATTCTCCTGCTTGACTCTTGAGTGTTAGGATTATAGGCAAGAATAGCCAGCTTGACTCATTCTCATCTTTTTTCATGTATTTCCTTGATTTGATGGAGGAGTCTTCCCTAGTAGCTTTCTGAGAAGGGTGTATAGAAGATATTTTTTTAAAAAGAAAATTCTTAACATGTTTTTTTTTTTTTAAAGTTTTGTATGGGTTATGTTACCTGCATGTATGTCTATGTACTACATGTATGTAGTACCCGTGGAGGCCAGAAGAGGCTGTTGGATCCTTTGGGATGGAGTTACAGATAGTTGTGAACCACCATGTGGATATTGGGAAAACAGACCTTGGGTCCTCTGCAGAAATAGCTAAACTAATTCTCATCTTTCTAGCCCTTTAAGATAAAAATTTTGAGAAGTAAATGAAAATGTATTTTAAACTTGACTGATGGTTTACCTGAACCAGTTAGAAACTTTTTCCTTCAGAGTTGATACTTTTGCTATTATCTTAAGAAACTTACTTTTTCTCAGCTTTAAGTAACTCAGAAGAAGTTCTTTGCCCTGCTGTCTCAAATGCATGGGGCTTCTGAGCTCCCAGCAGTGAGCACTTGTAACCATCTGGTCTGGCATGGTCTTTGGTATTGTGAACGTTCTTGAATTGTTTCTTTATTTGAAATTGTTCTCCACTTTTTTGTTCCCAGAGCTATTCTTAGTTGGATGTAGAATCTGAATGGCTGTTCAGTGTTCTGATCACTTTTATAGTATGCCCCCCCCCCCCCCCCCGGTTTTTCAAGATAGCATGTCTCTGTGTAGCCTTGGCTATCCTGGAACTCACTATGTAGGCCCAGATGGCCTCAAATTCAGAGATCTGCCTGCCTCTGACTCTCAAGTACTGGGATTAAAAGCATATACCAAGATACCTGATAAAACAGGATCGGATGAATCGGGAGGAGGTCCCCCCCATCAGTGGACTTGGAAAGGGGCACGGTGGAGATGAGGGAGGGAGGGTGGGATTGGGAGGGAATAAGGGAGTGGGACACGGCTGGGATACAGAGTTAATAAAATGTAACTGATAAGAAAAAAATAAAATTAAAAAAAAAAGCATATACCACCACTGCCCCTGATCATTTTTATGAATGTTGAAGAGGTTTGCTTTATATTGGCTTTTATATTGAAAATTTACTGTTCACTGTCTCTTAAAAATGATATTTCTTAGAAAACAGGTGTATTGGTGTGTACTCTTAATTCCTGCAGAAGCAGGAGGATATTTGAGTTTGAAAATAGCCTGGTTTACATAGTGAGTTCCAGGATAGCCAGGACTCCTTTTTTTTTTTTTTTTTTTTTAAGAATGTTAACTCATTGATAAGAGAATTCTAATTAATTATTAGTGGCTTTTTACTTTTCAGTTTTCTTTTATTCTGTGTCTTTTCTCTCTTTCACACTCTTTCTGTTTGGTCCTTTTCATGGAAAGTTCCTCATATCTGTTAAAAGATTGTTCCTGTTTCACATTGAGGTGTTAAGACGATCCTTTCTGGGCACAAAGAAAACTCACTAGTCAGGTCTTTATTTTGTGGTAAGGCTGTGTAAACTTGGAGGTGTTTGTTTCCAGTATTTATTATATGTAATTGTTTTCTTTGGGGCCATTTAGTTTCTCTGGAGATAGATTTTTAAAAATTGTTCTCTTTTAGCTATGGGAGTGGATTTAGTTTTGAGTGCTTTCTTAAAGTGGCTTTTGCTGGATAGTTAATAGGAATAGTGTAGTTATTGTTTGATTGTGAAACTTATTTAATTATATTACTTGGATTAAAGCTATACCAGCATTTGTACTCAAGAGTATTGTATGCTCTTTCTTTTTAAAAGCAGATACTGTGGCTGAACTGTTTAGACTTTCTTTTTTTTTTTTTTTAAACCAACTGTTAGGGTAAACCAACAGAAACTATTTCTCCAGCTTCTCCCTATTATTTCAAAATGTCACTTTTCAGTTTATCTGGCTGCCGGGGATTGGGCCACAGGCCTTGCACATGCTGAGTATATGCACTCTACTACCAAGCCACAGCCTCAGAGCTTAGGTTTAGTTTTGTGTCTTTGGAAACTAGGAATGAAATACGACATATGGAAATTAGTTTGGATAAAATTCCATCAGGACAGATTGTTACTCTGGGGGCTATTTTAAAAGTAGATTTATCCATTCTAGTACAGGCTTAGATATGCTGAGAAGTTTACATCTAGTTTGTAGACTAAGTTGGCATACTTTTCACTCATTCTGTTTAAGCAGTAGATGTTAGATATTTACCTCACAAGCCTGGCTTAACAGTGCCATATTTTCTTCATCAGATTGGTCAATTAAAGCTAATGTTCCTTGGTACAGTAATTGAAAAGACACTTTCATGGAATTGAAAGAATCCTCGTTATACACAGGTATTTCTTGTGATGGCTCTTCTTTTCCAGATTGTTCTTATGTTATTCCTTATTTATTGTCCATTGCCCCCCTTTTCAGTCTTTTTCATATTTGTGCCAAGTTAACATGTCTCTAATTTTTCAGATGTGAAAGTGGTCTTCTGATACTTTTTAAACTTTTACCTGTTCATCCTCTATTATCTATTATGTTTATTTTTTTAATTATAGTATCTTCCTAAATCTATACATTGCCCTGGAATAGTCTGGTTTGAACTGCATCTTATTTTGATAAAAATGGAAAAACATACTATTCCCCCCCTCCTTTTTTAATTTATTTACTATGTATTTAATGTTTTGTCTGCATGTATTGCCTGCATGTCAGAAGAGGGCACCAGATCTCCTCATAGATGGTTGTGAGCCACTGTATGGTTTCTGGGAATTGAACTCAGTACCTTTGGAAGTGCAGCCAGTGCTATTAACCTGTGAGCCATCATTCAAGCCCCCTTACTATGCCTTTCTTACCAAGGCAAAGTACATTATGTAGAGATGCTAGTCTCACACTCCCTTTGTAACTGAGGATGGTTTTTGAACTCCACCTCCTGCATTCTCCCAAGTACTTGCTTGGCTTGTTGAAGGAAGCTTTCACACAGGGAATCATGACTGCTATTTTACTTGCTAATAAAGAAAAGAATAGAAACAAACTAGTGATCTCATCCCAAACTATGTACAAGCATTTTTAAGGTGAGGGAATTGTCATTAAGTATTAAAAGTCTTAGGTTAAACACAAAAATAAAAAAATAGCATTTTTCTCCTACTTCCTAGAAAGAGCATAATATTAAAAATATAACAAAAATATTTGATAGTTAACAAAGTTAAAGGTAGACAAAGGAATCACACACATTTTCATAGCACCTTAAACAAGCGGCTGAGTAAAAAAACTTGTTAACCTGTCTGAAGGGTGAAGACCATTTTTGCCATGCTTCACACACCTGTGCTTAATGTCCATTGTTTCTTTCACTGTATTCATGAAGTGTGTCTGAGTGTGTGTGTGTGTGTGTGTGTGTGTGTGTGTGTGAGTGTGTGTGGCTTTTTACTTTTTATTCAAGTTAGTTGGAAGTTATATATATATATATGTATATATATATACACACACACACACACACACACACTTATAAAGATTTATTATTTATATAGTATTCTGTCTGTGTGTACACTTGTATGTCAGAAGAGGGCACCTGATTTCATTACAGATGGCTATGAGCCACCATGTGGTTGCTGGGAATTGAACTCAGGACCTCTGGAAGAGCAGCCTCTTATCAGAGGTGCTCTTATCCTCTGAGCCAACTCTCCAGCCCCCATATATACTTTTATATATAACTGTTCATAAAGTTTCAAAGTCAAATCATGAAACACAGTTGGGATTGTGGCTCAGTGGTAGAGTGCTTGTCTGTGGTGCTTGATATTCTGAGTTTGGTCCTTAGCACCACATAAACCGTGTATAGCGGCATATACCTGCAGTTCCAGCACTTGGGAGGTGGAGGCAAAAGGATCAGAGTTTATTAGTTTCATTTCTGTTGTCTCTGGTTACATATCCTGACAAAAGCAACTTAGGAGAGAAAGGATTTATTTTGGGAAGAAATGACCTCAAGGCGAGCTGTTCATGTTTCTTTGGCAGTCTTGAAGTAGAATAAGAATATGGGGCCAGGTTAGAAAACCTCAAAGCCCAGTTGTAGTGATGATTTTTTTGTTTGTTTTGTTTTTTTGAGACAGGGTTTCTCTGTGTAGCTTTGGCTGTTCTGGACTTGCTTTGTAGACAAAGCTGCCTCCAAACTCACAGAGACCTGCCTGCCTCTGCTTCTCTGAGTGCGGGGATTACAGGTGTGTGCCACTGTGTGTGGCTCTAGTGATATATTTTCACCAGCAAGGTTCCACCTTCTAAAGATTCCATAACCTTTCCAAACAGTGCCACCAGTTGGGGACCAAATATTCAACTATATGAGCCAATGGGGGAGGGAGCTATTTTACATTTAGACCACAACAAGGACTTTAAGGTCACCCTTTCTTTGCTACACAGTAAATACAAGGCAGCCTGGGCTATCTGAAACCCCTGTCTTAGACAATAAAACAAAAGACTAAACCCATAATACAAAGAGAGTTAGCCTCCTGCTCTATCTACCTCCTTCTTCTCCCCCATCTCCCTTCCCTTTATTCCCCTCCCTTTTGCTCTCCTTTCTTCTTCCAGAGAGGTAATTGATTAGGGTTGTTTTGTTTTATTTTTTGAGACAGGGCTTCTCATAAATCCATGGCTGTCCTTCCTTTGTAGACCAGGCTGGCCTTGAACTCACAAAGATCCACCTGCCTCTGCCTCCCCAGTGCTGGGATTACAGGTGTGTACCACCATGCCTGGTTTTTTAGGCTTTTTTTTTCTTGTGGCGGAAATTGGGCTCAAGCCCAGGGGTTCGTGCATGCTAGCAAATTTCCTACCACAAAGCTATATCCAAGGCCTATATGTGTTAGGTTTATCTTTTCATTATTTGTCTTTGAAAATATAAACAAATATGTATGTAGCTTTTTACATATTTTCTATTCTTAAACAAAATGCAAAATTGTTGGCTGCTGCTTTGTTTTATTGTTTTTTGAGACAGTCTGGCTCAATAGTCTTGGTTAGCATTGAACTCATAGCCATTATCTTGCTGCATCAGACTTCTAAGTGCTGGGGTTACAGGTGTGAGCCACCATGCCTAACTTTGGCTGTTGCTGATTTTACTTCACAGCCTTATGGAGAGACTTTCCTCTTTCTCTTTTAGTTGCATAGTGTGCCATTAATGAATGGGCCATAGTTTCCATAATGTGCCATTTAATGGATGGACCATACATAGATTACATTGTGTGCCATTTAGTGGATAGACTTAATTTAATCTAGCTTTTTTTTTTCCTTTTTTTTTTTTTTTTTTTTGTCATTGTTAGTCATATAGTCCAGGATGATCTCAAACTCCCAATCTTCCTGCCTCTGTCTCCTAGTTGCTAGGAGTCCACGTATTTGCCATCATACCCAGGGAAAATTTGTTAACATAGATAATATAGTCTGGCATAGAAATTTGGAACATCTACTACCAAACAGAATTTTTTTCCTTTGACTACAGTTTTCTTTCTTTTTGTTGTTATTTTTTTAATTTTTATTTTTTTAATATTAATTACAGGTTATTTACTTTGTATCCAGCCATAGCCCCCTCCCTCATTTCCTCCCAATCCCATCCTCCCTCCCTCATCTCCTCCCTACCCCTTTCCAAGTCCACTGATAGGGGAGGTCCTCCTCCCCTTCCATCTGACCCTAGTTTATCAGGTATCTTCAGGACTGGCTGCAGTGTCCTCTGTGGCCTAGCAAGGCTGTTCCTCCCTCGGGGTGGGGGGGGGGGGGGGGGAAAGGAGCCAGTCATTGAGTTCATGTCAGAAATAGTTCCTGTTCCCTTTACTAGGGCACCCACTTGGATACTAGCAACAGTAAGGTAACAGAGGTGAACAAATAATCAGAATTGTTCTGGCTATATAGTCATTTTGTGAAGTGAGCCATTTTGTGAAACAGACATTTTGTTACTTAGTCGAAAGTTTCAGTATCTCTTTTCTTGGTATTGATAATAAATTAAAAACACATGAATTTTTTAGCTGGAGATTATTAACTGAATTGGAGGTAAGAATTTGTTCTTATTGGTGAGAAAATTAGTTTCCTGTTGTGACAAATGCATATAGTTGTGTTATTCATTTTCCATTTCCATGAAGATTACAGTTTTGCTGGGAAATGTTATAGTAATGTCCTCCTAACCAGACTACAAATATGAGCATTTCTTGTAAAAACATTTGTTGTAATTAATTTTCTTTTTGTTGGGGCAGGATCTCTCTGTGTAGTTCTATGTAGACCATGCTGGCCTTGAACTCAGAGATCTGCTTGCCTCTGCATCCCCAGTGCTAGAATTAAAGGTATGTGTCACCACACCTAGCTACAGTTAAAAATATATTTTATATATATATTACATATATTGTATGGTGACACAAAAGAAAGTCTACACAGGTAACCAAAGGTCATACCAGGTTACACAGTGGGATCCTATCTCAAAACACAAAAACAAATAACCAAAAGCTTATTTAGCACCAGGTGAGATTTGGTCAACATGTATAGTTCTTTTTTTCTCTACCTTTCTAGTCATTTATGCCTGGTTCTCCAGTCTCTACCTTAAAGTGCTAGGATTACAGCCATATGACACTGTGCCTGCCTAACTGGCTGTGCCCAGCACCCTTCTTTGTCTCTTGCTTTCTGTCTGTTTTCACTCAACTGTTTGAGAACTGATTTCACTTTGTAGTTCAGGCTGATGGCAGATTTGTTATCCTCTTGCTTCACTCACTTTGAGTGCTGGGATTAGAGGCATGAACAACCATGTCCAACTAAGTTATGTTCAGTTTTTTAAAAAATGAAGATGTGATATTGCTGAAGAGTTCATTTGATTATAAAGTAATTATCTTTGGATTTCTCTTTTGAAGGGCTTTGATGGGTCAGTGAGATGGCTCAGTGGGTAAACTTGCTGGTAGCTGTATCCTAACCGACTAAGTTTAGTTCCCAGAACCCATGGTGTAAGCAGAGAACCAATCTGAAAGTGGTCCTCTGACCCTCCACATTGCATGAACACACACAGATGATAATATGTAAAAATTTAAAGGCTTTGTTGTAGTCAAACTCAAGTCATCAGCTCTAGAATTTGTCAGCCACACCCATCTTCACATTTTGAGCCAGTTGACTCTGTGTGTGTGGAGCTGGTTTGCTCTGTGCACTCTAAGATGTATGAGTTTCTGACCTCTTTCCCTTAGTACCAGGAGTCGTGTCTCCTTTTCTGTTGTGATTCCAGTATTGTCCAGTTCTTCCTGAGGAGTTGAATCCACCTTGGTGGAGAGCCATTGTTGTAAAGTGTGATCTCTAATGAGCAGAATCTGCTTACCATGTGATGACTGGTACAGGGAACTAAGTTTAGTTCCAGTTACCTTGATCCAGTAAATACATGGTTCTAGGGATGCTGTACAGGCTTGGGAGTGACACTTCATTCTAATAACCTGTATGGTTCCACATATAAATGTATTTGTGTGAATAGCGTAAAATATGTTACGTATGCTGTATATCTCCTTAAATATATGAATGATTTGATGTAGTTATGTAAAATCCTGTATCTACAAATAAAATTGTTTTGTTTGACTTGATATCAAATGTATCTTCTTAAAGCACAGGTAAAATACTTGTTTGTTACTAGAAATTATCTTTTATAAACTGAATTTTAACCATTTTGCATGTTGTTAATTTTTAGCTACTACTCCGTGGTTTGAGTCTTACAGAGAGACCTTTCTGCAGTCCATGCCAGCATCAGATCATGAGTTTCTGAACCACTATTTAGCATGTATCCTTTAAGTCATCTGAAAGCCAGAAAGTTGTTAATCATAGAAACAAAGATAAAGTTCTTGAGAAGTTATAAAAACTGGAGAAATTATTATTATCATCATCATTTCATCATTCATTCATTCATTCATTCATTCATTCATTCATTCATTCACTTGTTTGTTTATTGGTTTGTCAAGACATGAAGGGTTTTTCTGTAGCCTTGGCTGTCCTGGAACTCTGTAGACCACACTATCCTTGAACTCAGATTTACCTCTCTCTGCCTCCTGAGCACTGGGTTTTAAGGTGTGCCAGCCCAGAGAAATTATTTTTTTTATTGGTAGTGATATCATGTTCAAAACTATTTTTCTTTATTTTGGACTTTTTGATCTGATTAGTTGAGAAGTGTGTGCATATCTGAGTGTGGTGTATGTGTGGTATATGTGAATGTGGTTGTGCAAGTGTGTATGCTTGTGCACTTGGAGGCCAGAGGAAGAGGTCTTTCTTAGATGTTCTGGCTTAGAACTGTAGTGCATACGTAGCCTTGAACTTGTAACCCTCTTGTCTCAGCCTTCTGAGTAGCTTACAGGGATGACAGGCCTGTGCTATGAGGCCTAGCCAGAAGAGCTCTCCTAAAATTTATATTAATAAGGCAGTGTTCATCATTGAGAGATGTGATAATTTCCCTGACAATGTGGTTATAAGGTATGTTGGTGGCATCGTCTGGTGAAGCTGAACCTATGGAAGAGTTTTCAAAGTTGTCACAAGAACAGCATCGAATTCAGCACAACAGTGATTATTCCTACCCTAAGTGGTTTATCCCAAATACACTTAAATATTACGTGCTTTTACATGATGTAACTTCAGGAGATGAGCAAAGGTAAGTGTTAACATTTTAATTTATTTTTTATTTTTATTTTATTTCATTTATTTATTTATTTTCAGGCAGGGCTTCTCCGGGTAGCTTTGGCTGTCCTGGACTTACTTTGTAGACCAGGCTGGCCTTAGTCTCACAGAGATCCACCTGCTTCTGCCTCCCAAGTACTGAGATTACAGGTGTGTGCCACCACACCTGGTACGTTTTAATTTTTACTTTTTTAAAAAAGAATCACATATTTTTGGTTTGTGTGTGTGTGCACTTGCATACATGTGCATATGTGTTTTGGCACATGTGGAGGTCAGAAGACATCTTTTAAGAGTTGGTTCTCTTCCACCATGGAGTCGGGCTTGGGGCTTGAATTTAGGTTGTTTGTGGCAAATACTTTCACTTACTGAGCTGCCTTGCCCCTAAAATGAATTCTTGTAATGTAAACAAAAAATAATTTTATATTTATGCTTTAGAGTTTATTTTGACAGTTTTTTTTGAAAGTGTAGGTCAAATTAACCTTGTTTCATACTATTCTTGATATCTGATTGCCATTTAGGACTTATAATTTATAATCCTTATTTTTGAACATAAGTGATCACTGGTTGAGATATTGGTAATGATATCAGTAGTTGAAACTGCGTGTGTGTCCTGAGCACAGTCTACCATTGAGCAGCAGCCCCACCTTCTTTGTATCTTCCTATAACTTAAACTCAGAAAAAGAACAGTTTACCTCATGTGGAGTATTCATCTTTAGGATTAAAAAAAAATGTCCAAAGCCCATTGGAAAAAGAGTAGTGTAAGTAAAAAAAAAATAGTGTGAGCAGGTTATTAAAATTCTTTTGAGTCAGTTGAACATGGCCTCCTCCCACCCCCCTGTATTGAATGTTTGTAATAAGGATGTTCAGTAGGCATTGGAAAATTAGGTCAATGATTCTTAATTTTTAAAAATGATTTATTATGGTGTGTGTCTATGTATGTGTGTTTGGGTGCACATCACAACATGCATGTAAGGTCAGATGACACTTCAAAGGGGTCAGTTCTCTTTCTACCATGTGGGTCCAGGGGACAGGACTCAGGTCTTGAGACATGACAGTATGCACATTTATCCACAAACCATCTCAGTAGCCCAGATCCTAGCTTTTTTAGCAGTATTAATAAAGTGAGCAGGAATTTGGCTTCAGTGTATATATACATAAACATGTTTCTATATGTATTTAGATACTTTGTTTTATAACTTTTACTAACCTAGCTTTAATAGGATGTTGTATGATTTTGTTGTTTACTAGGGTTATTTGTACAATATTAGTGTTTGCTCATGAATAATTCTTCATATTTTCCAGATGTTGCCCTGCCCCCAAAATAGTGAATGGACTGAAGATACCCTATTTAAGCTAGACTTGGGGCTAGATATATATGTAGGCTCAGTGATAAAGCTTACCTTTTTTTGAGGTCCTGGGTTCATTACCAGCCTTGAAAGAATTAAACAATTATAAATAAACAAGCAGACCAAACCAAGTGGAACCAGGACTTCATTTCTCACAGTTTTGTATTTCCTGCTTAGGTTGTCACATTTCAATTCATTTTCTCTATCAGTAGCTAGCATAGTTAGTAACTACTTTCCTTCTTTACTTCCTGAAACATATTTCATGAAGCCTAAGCTGGGTTCAAACTTGATATACAGTTGAAGATGGCATGTATTTTTTTCTTTTAAAAATATGGAAATTTTTTTTTTTTTTAAATCTGAGAAGTAGCTTCAGCTGTTCTTGAGTTTTTCAAGAACAAAGTGTGGGTTTGTGTAGTGAAATCTTCGTCTGCTTTGGTCTAGTTCTCTTTCCTTTTTTTTCCCTGTCCTGTAAACATTTTTTGATGTTATAATTTTTTTCATTTGTTAATAAATGGTTTTAAAAGATACTCTCCAATTACGCTCTCTGAAAGTGAGTTCCCACAGTTGACAAGAAGCTGTTAATCTGTATGTTTGAAGTAGTTCTTTGGAAATAGGCAGTCTCCACTGTGGCATGTGGAGTACTCCCAGATGGTCTGCGCTGTAAAGAAACTAATTTTGCTTTCTACAGTTCACCCAAACTAGTTTGGCCATTAGAATTCCCTGTGCAACAGATAGGACTGTCTTGACGATAAATTTTAATTCTAATCATGCGTTTTCGTTTATATTTTTATATTTTCTAAATTTTCTGTTTTGCCTTTTTGGGGGGATATTCTTGGATTTAAAATGTCTGTTGTTAGGGCTGAATTGATATTCAGGGTTAAGAGCACTTGCCACCCTTACAGGTGACTCAGGGTCAGGTCCCAGCACCCACATGGTTGTAATTCAGCCCCAGGGAATCTGACACCGTCTTCTAGACTCCTTGAACTCTTGCATGCAAGTAGTGCACATTAAATCCATGCAAGGTTGCGCGAGCGCGCGCGCGCGCGCACGCGCGCGCACACACACACACACACACACACACACACACACACTTAAAAAAACCTAAATACAATAAAATTTGTTGCCTGAACTCCCCGGATGTCTTAGTGGATAAAGGCTCTTGCTGCTAATGGTGATGACCTGAGTTCAGTCTCCAGTATCAATGCAGTAGAAAGAGAAAACCATCTCCCGTAAGTTGTCCTCTGATGTTCACATGAAGTGTGGTATGTCATTAGCCTCCCCACGTAAATAAAAGTATGAAGGGAATATAAGGACAAATAAATAAAAAATTAAGGTCTGTCTAAAGTTATTACAAAATTCTTTCTCTTTTCTTTAGAGCTGAATCAATTTATGAAGAAATGAAACAGAAATATGGAACTCAAGGTTGCTATTTACTTAAAATTAATTCTCGAGCACCGAATCGAGCATCTGATGAGCAGATACCAGATCCTTGGAGTCAGTATCTCCAGAAAAACAGTATTCAAAACCAGGTACATCTCTGAAAAACTGAACCAAACCACAAAAGCTATATTTAAGTTTATGTCATAAAGATATGATTGTAGATTTTTCTTTCTTTTTTTCCTCTCTCTCCCTTCTGCTTTCTGTCTCCCCTCTTTCTTCTTTCCTTCTTCCCTCCTCCCCTCCCTTTCTCCCTCCCTCCCTTTCTTTCTTTTTTTTTGAGGGGTAGATGAAGGTACTTATACCTGATTGGAACTTGTTATCAGATCAAGCTGGTCTCAAACTCAGAGATCCACCTATTTTTGCCTGCTGAGCACTAGGATTAAAGGTGTGTGTCGCTAAGCCTGGCTAGCTCTTTGTTTTCTTTTTCTAGGATAGATAGTGTAGGCAGGTTGTGAAGTTGCTATATATACAGCCCAGGCTGTCTGTCCCCATCTTTGAATCATCTTACCTCAGCTTCGCAGGTATTGACATTTTTCATATCCACTATCATGGGTCTAGAAAATTTTTATTTATTAGTTTTGTAACTGAGCATAGTGCATTTACAAAGCCAAAATAAGCATAACCAAGACATACAAGAGGGGAGAAAGGTGACGTACATGCAGCAGGCAAGGTAAGCAGGAGAGTTATTTTCAATGCAGTGCCACCCTTGGCCAGAGGAAGCGTGAAAGTTTCTTTTGGGGTCCATCCCTAAGCTTTCTCTGTGTTTCTTCCCAAGTGTGCTCAGTTTAAGGTCATAACTTAAAGAGTAGATAGATGCATTGTTAGACGTGCTCAGAGTCATAGAGCACATGTGAAAGGTTAAAGTGATGGACAGAAATATCTCTGGTCATGCTCAGCGTGCACCATCGGTATGAGCTCTTAGATAAAATGGTTCAAAAGCTGTTTTTAATCCAGTAAAGCACATCGAGGTATATGATAGCATTAGGTGCTATGTTTTTGAAAAGTGAATTACATGCTGTATCAGTTACTTTTTGTTGCTGTCATAAACACCATGAAGAAACGGTTTATTTTACCTTACCATTGTTGATAAATAAAACCCATCAAGGTGGGGGGAAAACATGAAAGCAGGAGTCCGAGACTCGCCTGGCGGTCAGAAAACAGAGATCACTTTTCATCTACAACAGGAAGCAGAGAGCGAGAAGGAAGTGGTATGAGTCAAATCAACCCTCAAAAGCTGCCCCAAGTGATGTTTTCCTCCAGCAAGCCTCAAAATTCAGTACCACCAGCTAGGGACCAAATGTCCCAATACATGAACCTATGGGGAACATTCCTCATTCAAACCAGAGCATATACTATGGCCATTGTACAGAGATAGATATTTGGATTTGTCTGTGAAATTAACTAAGAATGCACTCAGGAGGCAGAGGCAGGTGGGTTTCTATGAGTTCAAAGCCAGCATGATGTACATGTGAGACCCTACCTGAGCCCCACCCCATAACCCCCAAATTAACTGAGTTGTTAGTCTGTTCTTCATTATTCCTGTGCTGGGTTTGCCTTCCTATGTTTTCAGCATGCTTTCTTTGGCCATTTTGTCCATGGAGCTCATACTTTCTAGTTCAGTAGATTTTGCCTCTTATCATTTGGTCTTTCATTCTTGAATTTTTGGAAGTTATTTCTTTTTTCTTTGTTACTTTCTTGAGTTCTAGGTAA